>NW_005873147.1:0-29180 GCF_000147115.1 Myotis lucifugus
GCTCCACCTGCCGTTGGCATTCGTGGAGATGAGAGCGTCGGTTATCTGTGTGCATGACTTAAGATAGAGAAGGAACAGATAGAAATCTAGCCCTAGCGGTTTGGCTCAGGGATAGAGTGCTGGCCTGCGGACTGGAGGGTCCCAGGTTTGATTGGGTCAAGGGCACAGGCCCAGGTTGTGGGCTCCATCCCCAGTGGGGGGTGGGCAGGAGGCAACCAGTTAATGATTCTCATCATGGAAGTTTCTATCGCTCTCTCCCTCTCCCTTCCTCTCTGAGATCAATAGAAATATATTTTAAAAAAATGTAAATCGCCCTAACCGGTTTGGTTCAGTGGATAGAGCGTCGGCCTGCGGACTGAAGGGTCTCGGGTTCGATTCCAGTCAAGGGCATGTACCTTGGTTGCGGGCACATCCCCAGTAGGGAGTGTGCAGGAGGCAGCTGATCGATGTTTCTCTCTCATCGATGTTTCTAACTCTCTATCCCTCTCCCTTCCTCTCTGTAAAAGATCAATAAAATATATTTTTTAAAAAATAAATAAAAAATGTAAACCTACCTTTGCCCACCCCTGTTTAGACCACAGTCCATCTACTCGTCCATCTTGGGTTGTTTCCGCCTTTTGGCTTCGGGGAACAGTGTCTCTGTCCATCCAGTGTTTAATATCCTGGAGAAACTTCGTTTTCGGTTTCCACGGGAAGGTAGTACATTTAGAAACAGACAGGCAATTGCTTCTTTGTATTCTCAGCAGTTTTTCTACCCTTGGGGACGTCCTGACACAGAGAGAAATAGAGCCGTTTTATTACTGGTGGTTCCTTTTCAGAAAGAAGAAATCAGAGGGCTCCTGAGGCATATTGGGGAGCTTTTTTATGTTTGTTTAACTGTTTATTTTGAAAAATGCCTGCATCTTCCAAAGTGCAGAACGTTGTCCAATCAAGTCCCAGGTCCCGTGTTCCAACACGTATCCACGTTACTCATATAATTAAAAGGCTGATAGGATTACTTTCCCGTCAGAAGGCGGTTAGAACTTGCTCTCCCTCTCAGTGCACATCTAGGGGGTGGTTGTGAACCTAAAGCAGAACGAGTGTGTCCTGAAGTTGAACTGGGAACGTTTGATTTGGTTTCCTATTTGCTCGCACGTGAAATTGGGGAGGGACCGGGCACCCAGTTGGGGGGGGGGGGCAGGGGTTGGAGGGTGGCTGACTCTGAGAGTTCTTTGGGAGGGGAGAGTGGGTTTGCGGGGTGTGGACCCGCGGTAAAACCCTGCAATCCACTCTAAGAACGGTCCTTGTTTTATGTGTATAAAGTTTTGAACACATTTTGCCTTTTTGTTTTTTTTACTTTAAAAAATATATTTTTATTGACTTTTAGAGAGAGAGGAAAGGAGGGGGAGAGAGAGAAACATTGATGAGAGAGGAAGTCATGGATCGGCTGCCTCCTGCACACCCCCCACTGGGGATCAAGCCCACAACCTGGGCCTGTGCCCTGACCAGGAACTGAACCGTGACCTCCTGGTTCCTGGGTCAGCGCTCGACCGCTGAGCCGTGCCGGCCGGGCATGTTTTGCTTTTTTAAAACGAATGTTAACCGCCTCGGTTTGGGCATGTATTTGCGGGTGGTGGGCTGGCTCACGAAGGCAGCCCCTCTTAGGATTCGGCGTTCTTGTCCCCCTGGCGCTGAAGGGGGGGTGGGGGGCGTCTCCACAGACCAGTGACCTCCGCGTCTCTAACTATCCTCTCAGGGCAAGTCCAGCTGCTCGAAGCCCTTCCCTTCTCTCCCGTCCGTAGGACTGTGTGGTGATCCCTTCCTCGCAAATGTTAATTATTCCTATTTTGTTTTTTTAACAGAAATCATAGCCCCTTGATGAGCTTTGGAGCCAGCTTTGTCAGTTTTCTGGTAAGTTGACGTGGGGAGGTCCTGCTGAGGCGATGAACATATAACGGCTAGTATGTGCTTCCGTGGCTCCTGCTGCATAGACTCAGATTGTGAGGGACCCTTGAGAGTTCAAAATGGCAGTAAAGATTTTTGCCTGTTAGCCAACACCTGTAAGAAAACTTCTCTCCTCTTTTTAAAAAGAAGATGCTTGTATCTCATAGCGCATCCCATTTTCCCAACCAAAATTCATTTTAAGTGAAAATGTAGTTATTGAGATATCTTTCCAAAAATTAAAACTGCATTTGAATGAAAAAAGTCAGACTTTGAATAATACAGGTTTGCTCTGAAATTACTGAGTAAATGTGGGCCGGAGGCAGTGACGCCAGCAGAGCCAGGCCGTCGGGTGCTGGTGCGTTTTCAAGTGTCATTTAATCTCAGGAATTGAGGGTCGAGGTCGCCGCTGGTTTGAAAGTAAATCGCAATCTAGGAAATGCGATGCTTTTATTTTTCAGGAACATCCCCTAAACTGCTTTCAAACTTAATTTCTTGAAAAGCCATCATGGAATTGTAACAGAAAAGAAAAGAAAAAAAGCCCCAAGTAGCGACCAATAGGAATGAAATAGAGGAAGCATTTAGATCCGAGATTTAGGAAGACAGACAGCAGCCGCGGGGCGCGGGCCCAGGGTCCAGCCCGGCTCCAGCGGCTCCAGCGGCTCCGGGGGCCTGGTGTTCGTGTGGGCCGTTTTCTCGTATCGCCGGGGAAGACAACAGAGTTTTCAGGGTCTTCTGTTTGCAAGAAAACAGTTGCCTTCTTTCAGGAGCACGGTCCTGGGTGGGTGGGATTCGAGCCTGATGGAAGGGGCTGGGGCGGCCGAGGCCGAGACGAGGTTGGTTGGGAAGGGGAGGGGGGTGAGGAGACGCGGGCGGGGGGCTGTGTCCGGTTTGGCTGGATTGGAAATGGGTTGGTCGTGCTGAGGAGGCCTGGGATGCCAGGCGGGCTGGTGAGTGTGACGGGACTGCAGAGCTCACAGTGATCCACCTCCTTGGATCCTTCCAGAACCCGTGCCTGGCTCTGCCCCCGTAGCCCGTGCACCTCGGAAACCTCAGTTCTACGGGGCGGAAGGAGCAGGTGTCCAGCGGGGAAGGGATCGCCAGCCGGCGGCCTGCAAACCTGTCCGGGGCGTGTTCGCTGTGGACAGCCTGGGATCCGTCCCTGAGCCCGTTGGAACCGCGGTCCCGGGAAACACTGCCTTTCACAGAACTCCTGCCCGCGGTCTCATTCGGGGTTCTGTGCGGTACCCGATGGGGCAGCGCCCCTGGGTGGGAAGAATGTACTTACCAGCGAGACTCGGTTATACAAGCTGATCTAAGTGGGCCCGTCAGACGTGACACAGGGCTTTTGTCGCCGTGGTTATAACTAAAAGTGAAATCGTAGAGCAGCAGGCGCCTGACATTTGCTTCCATGTGTTTCTTCGCGCCGGTGCAATAGAGGTGTTTTCTCATTTCATGCGGAGGTGCCGGTGCTGTCGCTGTTTGTAAATGGATAGGATACGATGCAGCGTCCTGACTCTTTTACGTGCGGCAGATAATTTACATGTTTTTGTAGTTTGGAGTTTTGCTGTGATAACTCGGTGTAAATTTTCACACGCTTCCTGATTCATCCATTCTCTCCCCGTTTCTCCCTTGGAAGAATGCCATGATGACATTTGAGGAGGAAAAAATGCAGTTGGCGTGTGATGACTTAAGAACGACAGAGAAGCTGTGCGAGAGCGAGGAGGCGGGCGTGATCGAAACCATCAAGAATAAAATTAAGAAGAACGTGAGTGCCGAGTCTTCGGTTCCGGACCGTGGGCCCCTCGTTTCGGACGCTGCTCATTTACGCGGGTTTGGTGTTTAGAGCATAACTGAATGCGTTACTTGTTTCTTAAGGCTTCTGGTTATAAAATATATTCCTTGTTTGTTTTGAGGGTTTTGTTTTGGATATTTTTCCATTGATTTTTGGAGAGAGAGAGAGAGGGAGGGAGAGAGAGAGAAACATCGATGTGAGAGAGACACATCTATTGGTTGCCTCCTGCACCCACCCCAACCTGGGGCCGGGGATCAAGCCCGCATCCCAGGTATGTGCCCTTGCCCGGGAATCGAACCCGAGACTCTCCAGTGCGCGGGCCAACGCTCTAACCACTGAGCCACCGGCAGGGCCATTCTCCCCTCTGACCTGGTTTGTACTCATCCCTCTTCCGAGAAGTCATTTCCTACAAGGACCCTGGCCCGGGCCCCGAGCCCGGCTGGGTGTCTGCTCCAGGCCCCACGGGTCCTGCACTCTGTCCCTCAGAGCACTTCCTGCGATGCACAGCGAGGTGGCATTCCCTCGCCAGGCGGTCCGCACATTTGCATGTCTATCTGCAGTATCTGGTCCTGCCCAGCACGTGTGTTAATAGTTAACCTTGGTGACGGGTCCTTGCGATGTAAAGAGCTTTTTCACACACAGGAACTCGTTAGCCCTTCCAGCAACACGCAGAGTAGATGTTATTACCAGCAAAGGATTAGACTGACTTTTGCTAAGCAAACGAAACAATGAGTGCTGGCCCGGCCGGCGTGGCTCAGTGCTTGAGCTCGACCTATGAACCCGGAGGTCAAGGTTCGATTCCCAGTCAGGGCACAGGCCTGGGTTGTGGGCTCGATCCCCAGTGTGGGGCGTGCAGGAGGCAGCCGACCCATGATTCTCTCTGGTCATGGATGTTTCTATCTCTCTCTCCCTCTCCCTTCGTCTCTGAAATCAATAAAAATATATATTTTTAAAAAAACGGTTGCTGGGCCTAGATCAGGAGCAACTGTGACCATGATGATTATGCTGATCCTGAAAAGGGGGAAACTGGTCCTTCTGTCAGGCATAGTGTGTGTCCTGTGGTCATATTTGCAGGCATTTCATCAGCTCGTATCATTGTGAAAGCAGATGAAAGCTGTTTTGCTTATTTTGTTCAGGTTTACTTTGTATTAAGAATGCAGCGTCTTATTTCAGAGTCATTTTTCTTCATTTAGAAACATTCTTTACTATAAAGGCCAACATCTTATAAAAAGCAGGGTTTTTGGTTTTACTCTTTGCTTATTTCTTTCTGAAGGCCTGCAATGATTATTGACGTCCTCAGCACACATTTCCTAATATACGTAAACTAGAGGCCCAGCGCACGGATTCGGGCACCAGTGGGGTCCCTCGGCCTGGCCTGCGCCCTCTCTCAGTCCGGGGCCCCTCGGGGGATGTCAGAGAGCTGGTTGCGGCCTGATCCCTGCAGGCCAGACTGAGGGACCCCACTGGGGCATGAATCCGTGCACCAGGCCTCTAGTACGCATATACGATCTTTGGTTCATCTCTTCCCGCCCTCCCCCCTGCCCCCTTCCCTCTGAGATTGATCAGTCTGTTCCATGTTTCCATGCCTGTGGTTTCCGCTCCTGCGTTGAGTGTCTGCCTCCTGGTGGTCAGTGTGCGTCATAGCTACTGGCTGGTCTGCCGGTTGGCCTGTTGCTTAGGCTTTTATATAGATAGGTAACCTACAGTTTAGCAACTTTTAGCAAGGGATATAAACTATTACAGAGACAATCGCCTCAGAGTAGGACTTAAATTTCGGGTTCTATTTGTGATTCAGTCAAAGCTACCTTTTAATTCCAGGGAAGTCTCCCCTTAACACATGTAGGCGAGAATGTAGCCAGTTTCCATCACATCTCAGTTATGGGCACCTAAGAAATGAACCCTAATATCAGTCCTACCTGACGGTGGATAGCTGCCTTCAGGCTTTCTACTTTGGGGAATGTTTTGTGCCTTTCGTGGTTTTTATTTTGGAGAAGTTGGAACTCACATAGTTTTATAAAAGGTAAAAGCCTGCAGTTCTGTGTTGGCTTTCCTTGTCCCATGAGCTCAGGGTTTTGATCGGTTAGGATTCTGGTCTTTGGGTTATGATCATTGTGTTGTGAACAGAATGAAGCCCCAGCCGTGGTCAGTAAGGAGCGGCCAGGCTCGGGGGGTCATGTGGTCTTGGCGTCTCGGGCGACCATGTCTCCGCGAAACCACTTTGCACAATAAGTTCGCAGCTGCTTGGAGGGAGTGTTCTTGTGGGAGACTCACCGTGCGCTTCTTCCCTCCGCAGGCGGACGCCCGGAAGTCGGCGCCCTCGATGGTGGACCGGCTGCAGCGGCAGATCATCATCGCGGACTGCCAGGTGTACCTGGCCGTGCTCTCCTTCGTCAAGCAGGAGCTCTCAGGTACCGGCAGCGCCTTGTGAACGGCCTTCGCTACTCAGTGTGCAGTCAGTGATCCTCTCGTTTTCAAGGCTAGAGGCCGATGCACGAAATTCGTGCAAGAGCAGGCCTTCCTTCCCCGGGCTGCCGGCACCGGCTTCCCGCTGGCTCCCGGGACCTGGGCTTTCCTCTGGCCGCTGACACCTGGGCTTTCCTCCAGCCGCCGGCAGGCACCCGGGACCCAGGCTTCCCTCGCAGCTCCGGCTTCGTCCGGAAGGTTGTCTGGAAGGACGTCCGGTCTAATTAGCATTTTACGCTTTTATTATTATAGAAGCCTCGCATTTCAGCCTTTGAAAGTCTGTGGCACTGCCCTGTCCAGTGTGGCTCAGTGGATAGAGCGTCGGCCTGTGGACCAAAGGGCCCTGGGTTCGGTTCTGGTCCAGGGCACGTGCGGCACATACCTCAGTTGCAGGCTCCTCCCTGGCCCGGGCCCTGGTCGGGTGTGTGCAGGGGACAGTCCATCAATGTGTGTCTCCCACATGGATGTTTCTCTCTGCCCTTCCCTCTCTCTTCCCCTCTCTCTAAAAGTCAGCGGAAACATATCCTTGGGTGAGGATTTAAAAAAAAGAAAAGAAGAAAGCATGTGGCACCTCTTTGGGGCACGGTAACCGTGTTATTACTCGGGAAATTGGGACCACGGTTCCGAGTGGTGTCGCGTGGGTCACTTTTAGTGCCAAAGTCTCTGTTAATCCTCTCGTCTCAAGAGAGTGGCCATGCTCAGGGGCACCAGTGCCACCGACAGACAGACAGACAGACAGGCCTTTTCTTGGTGATGTCAAGTGTGACAGTACCTTTAGAGCTGGTTTAAATGCCAGGTTTTTTGGGGGGTTTTTTTTGGGTTTGTTTTTTTTCAGGAAATCGTTATTGAAGGCCTGAGCACATACTAACATTTACTAGTCGACTTGAATGACCTACATTTTAACCTTTAGAGAGAGATACAAACTAATTTCTTAATTAGCTTAAGAGAAATATTTTCTTTAATTTTGTAGCTTTTAGATCTTGAGTGGTAAATAATAGCATATTAGTTTAACATGAACATTCTGTAATTTATTTTTTGTGAAAGTACATTTTTATTGATTTTAGAGAGTCAAGGGGAGAGAGAGAGATAGAAACATCCATGATGAGCGAGAATCACTGCTCAGCTGCCTCCTGCACGCACCACACTGGGAATCCAGCCCGCCACCAGGCAGGAGCCCTGACAGAATCGAACCCTGACCTCTGGGCTACGCTGGCCGGCCATTCTGTAATTTAAACAGTTTCTCCTGGACATGCATGTGTTGTTTGCTTTTAAAAAAATGTTTTACTCATATACTGTATTTCTTTCACAAATTGCCTTGAGAAACAGCTTCTCATCCTCCCAGCGGCTGATCTGCATCAGTTATGATTCCACTTGTCGTAGGTGTTTAAGCAGTGCCCTTGGCTCTTCCCCAGCCATAGGCTTTACTGAATGTGATGTTGATACCGAAGTGAGGTTCTGGCAGCACGAAGACCTCAGTCTCTGATAAGTGTGTGGTGATTTGCTTTGTGAACAGCTCGGTGTTTGTTTGAAACGACAAGTATAACCCGGAGTGGGCTTCCCTCGCCTTTTAGAACCCACCGGGTTGTTACACCATAAAGTGTTTATTTCCTGCTTTGCTGAGGCCCATTTCTCAGAAAACATTTTTTAAAAATATATTTTATTGATTTTTTACAGAGAGGAAGGGAGAGGGATAGAGAGTTAGAAACATCGATGGGAGAGAAACATCGATCAGCTGCCTCCTGCACACCCCCTACTGGGGATGTGCCCGCAACCCAGGTACATGCCCTTGACCGGAATCGAACCCGGGACCCTTCAGTCCCCAGGCCGACGCTCTATCCACTGAGCCAAACCGGTCAGGGCAGAAAACATTTTTATGGATAATTTTCTTGGGGGAAAAACTCCTTGGACGTGTCTGTTGTAGGCGCCCCTCCCCCAGCCCTGCAGCGGTTGGCACACGCCTGCCTGAGCTCCAGGTAGACGTGAGTCTGTGAATGTTGTTACCGCCTCACCCCCGGGCACGCGTCCTGACCCGGAATCGAACAGCGACCTCCCGGTCCGTGGGCTCTTCGCCGTCATCGCTGGGGGGCTGGGAGGGTCTCCGTCCCCGTGGCCCCGAGCACCGGGATGGTGGGGTTCGTCACCCCCCTCCCCATCGAGAGGGTCACTGTTAGTCGCTCCTCCGAATCCGTCCCTGAGTGTGGACTGTGGGCGCTGTGGCCGGGATAAGGGTGACGTGACCGTTACGCTGCACACTCACCCCAGGTCCTAGTTCTCAGAGGCTTTCTCCCAAGCTGGTCCCAGGTCCCATGTCCCCAGTGGGGGGCGCGCAGGAGGCAGCCGGTCAGTGATTCTCTCTCATTCCATCTCTCTCTCCCTCTCCCTTCCTCTCTGAAACCAATAAAAACATATTTTTAAAAAAGAACTAAAGTATTTTTTTAAATATATTTCTTTATTGATTTCAGAGAGCAAGGAAGAGGGAGAGAGAGAGAGAAACATCAATGATGAGAGAGAATCATTGATTGGCTGCCTCCTGCACGCCCCCGACTGGGGATCGAGCCCGCAACCTGGGCATGTGCCCTTGGCTGGAATCGAACCTGGGACCCTTCAGTCCGCAGGCCGACGCTCTATCCACTGAGCCAAACCGGCCAGGGCCTAAAGTATTTTTTTTAAGTGGTTTGCAGCCCTGAGTCATAGAATGGCCTATAAAGCCTCCCCCCCCTCTCCCCCAAAAAAAAATAAAAAAATGAAAAGGATGCAGTGTTGCCCGGGTGTGAGGCGCTCTTGCTCGCCCTCTGCTGTCCGTGCGGGGCAGTGCCTGCGCTCACTGTCTGCTCTCCCCTCCCAGCGTACATAAAGGGCGGCTGGATCCTCCGGAAAGCCTGGAAGATCTACAACAAGTGCTACCTGGACATCAACGCGCTGCAGGAGCTGCACCAGAGGAGGCCGCCGGGGGAGCCCTCGCCCGCCGACGCCGCCAACGACAACCACGCGGCGGCGGACGGGGTGTCCGAGGAGACCCTGAGCCGGCTGCGAGGTGCCGTGAGCTTTGGATACGGCCTGTTCCACCTTTGCATCTCCATGGTGCCCCCCAACCTGCTCAAAATCATCAACCTGCTGGGGTTCCCCGGAGACCGCCGCCAGGGGCTGTCTTCACTGATGTATGCGAGCGAAAGTAAGGACATGAAGGCCCCTTTAGCTACGTGAGTAGCTGTTGCACTGCTTTGTAGGTAACGTAGTGTTGAGAGTAAGGGGCCAGCAGTCGCCCGGGAGAGGCGCGGCAGGTAAACGCGGGTTTGGTGGACGGGATGCGAGTGCCTTTTTTTATTTTTTTATTTGTGTTGAGTTCAGAGAGGAAGGGAGAAGGAGAGAGAGAGAGAAACATCCATGATGCAAGAATCATGGGTCGGCTGCCTCCTGCACGCCCCACACGGGGCGCCGACCCACAACGCCGGCCTGTGCCCTGACCCGGAGGCAGACGGTGACCCTGACCGGCTTCCTGGGCCAGTGCTCGACCGCTGGGCCCCGCGCAGCTGGGCGAAGCTCCTGTCTGGCGATGCCAGGCCGACGGCCGTGGTTCCGGGGTTGGTGGACGCTGTCTGAGGGAGCCGGGCCCGGTGCTAAGGCTCACAGACGGGTCCTGCGTTCAGACGGTAAAACGATCCGATTCCCAGCCTTACATGAGGGTGTAAGCCGTTCTGGGGACCCTGGCCACAGTTACTGAGGTCCCAGTTCCGGTTCTTAGATTTCAAGGATGAAAGTCTGACAGGACCTTTCTGTGATTATGAATTTTTGTTCTTTTGCCCTCATCTTGGGTAATTTTCGTGACGATTCTGGTTGGTCCCTTGGTCTCTTCGATGTGGCTTTGGCTCCTCAGTGTGAGCCCAGTAAACCGAGTCATTATGTGGTTCAGTCTGAGCTTACGTGGCAGCTTAAACACGAGAGTGTACTGGTCAGAGCAGGGACCACCCATCCTCCATCAGTTAAAAATGGTGTGATTTTTTTTCCAATTTGGTGAACTTGCCCCTGTTTATAAAGTTTGAGGACCCCTGCACTATATGTTCTTGGACGTCATACCACTTGTCAGAATTTTCCCCAATAATGTTGATATCACAGGGAGTGTTCGAGCGCTCTATTTCTACTCATGTCGGAATTGAGGAATTTGGATATTTATAATATGTGGTGGCTATTAAAGAGATTGTTAATTTTATTATTATTATTGATTGATTGATTTCAGAGAGGAAGGGAGAAAGAGAGAGAGAAACATCAATGATGAGAGAGAATCATTGATCGGCTGCCTCCTGCACGCCCCACATTGGGGATCAAGCCCGCAACCGGGCATGTGCCCTTGACCGGAATTGAACCTGGGACCCTTCAATCCGCAGGTTGACGCTCTATCCACTGAGCCAAACTGGCCAGGGTGAGGTCGTTAAATTTTCATTTCAAAAATGTTTGTGCCTCCCCAAACTCATTCAGTTACACAAACCGTGGTCCTTCGTTAATTTGACTTAACAGATTTGTAATGTGTGATCATTTGTCTGTTTACATGTTGACACTGTTTTCTGAGAAAGGAAGCGTTAGAATTATTAATGTACATTAGCCTGATCTCTAAAGGGAGCCACATTTCTGCGTGTGCCAGGTCATACGTTTACAGAAAAGTATTGGTTGTGAGTTAAACATTCTGTTCATTAAGGCGGAGCCCAGTGCGTCCCTGGGGGGCCTCGTTGAAGACGGCACTTTTCCCGAAAGGGGTGATTTGAAGGGACAGAATTTTTAGTAACTTACTTACTTGTTTTCTAAATGGAGCCTCTTTGAAGGCCCGAGAAAGGGCCCTTCGTCTGCTCCCTCATTTATACGTTAACCCGTGGCTTTGCCGTGGCTCCTGCACTTACATCCTGACTCTGAGGCCTGTATGTGAACACGGGAGAAAGCAACGTTTTCCTTTTGCAAAAAAGTAACGCTTCCCTGAGGAGGGACAGGACGTGCCGGCCTCCAGTTCCTGTCTCATTGGCGCCTCGATGAGCAAGTCATGGCGTCACCCGGGAGCCTGGAAGCTACATGCTTCCGCCTCGATTCGCGTCCCACCCGGGGGCGTGGGCTGGTCTGTCACTGAAGTCACAGTTTTCCAAATGCCGACAACACTCAAACGGGCGGCTCTCTGAGGGCGCAGCGAGCTGGGGGTGGTGGGGCCGGTGGGGGTGTGTCTGGACGCGCACACGTGCGCCTGTGTGTTAGCAGCAGAGCAGGAGGAGGTCCGGGCCCAGCATCTCTCCCCCCGCAGGCTGGCGCTCCTGTGGTTCCACACCGTGGTCCGCCCCTTCTTCGCCCTGGACGGCAGCGACAGCCGGGCGGGCCTGGAGGAGGCCAAGGAGATCCTGCGCAGGAAGGAGGCTGCCTACCCCAACTCCTCCCTCTTCATGTTCTTCAAGGGGCGCATCCAGCGACTCGAGGTACCGTGCCTGCCCCGTGTGAGTTCTGAATAAAGCCTCCTGCGGACCCGCCTGTAATTCTCGCCTGGGGACGAGCCACACACGAGCCGCATGTCCGAGGCCAGGAACAGTCCGTGCCTTCCCTCGTGTCGTGGCCGCGAAGACGCGTTCAGGAGCCCGGGCTGTCAGCCCGCTGCCTGCTCCTGAGCCGGAGCCGTGGGCGGGGCAGGGAGAGTATAGGCTGTGAGCCCAGATTGGCGCCTGGGCGGCAGGCAGGAGCGTTAGAAAGTCTCTTAGATGAAGAACAGGAAACACACTTTATCTCCCGTGCAGTTCCTAGTGGTCCCCCTCTGAAATGTCATGGTGGCTAACGATGGATGTTTATACACGGAACCACCTGCCATGTCAGGGACGGCTTCAGCTCTGAAGTCTTCGCGGCTTTTATTTTCCGTGTGCGCCACTCGGCTACCTGCTGTGCCCGCGTGCCATCCGTGCGTCCACCCCACTCCCCTGCCTGCTGTGCCCGCGTACTATCCATGTGGTCCACCCACTCACCTGCCTGACGGCCCTCCGGTGACCCTCACGGCCCTCCCGTGACCCTCACGGCCCTCCCGTGACCCTCACGTCACCTTCCCCAGGCCCCTCCTTCCAGGGTCCTGCTGCCAGGGAGGTTCTGTCGGGAGGTGGGGCGGCTCTCACACCTCCCCCGGCCTGTGGTCCTTCTATGGACCACGGGACCTTGGAAAAGTGGCTCTAGTGCTTTCTCTCGAGACTGAACGACGAAGTTGCGTTTTTCACTGGTGCTCCCGTCCCGGGATGCGTGGAGGTGGTGTTGCTTTTGTTGTTGTGTTGTTCATCCTGCCCTGAGGGTATTTTCCACTGATGCTTAGAGAGAGAGGAAGGGGGGAGAGAAGGAAACGTGGATGTGAGAGAGACACGTCGATTGGTTGTCTCCCCTGCACATCCCGACTGGGGCCGGGGAGGAGCCTGCAGCCGAGGGACCGCCCTCGATGGGAATCAAACCCAGGACCCTTCGTCCCAGGCCCATGCTCTATCCACTGAGCCACACCGGCCAGGGCTGTGTTGCTTTTTAGCTGTGAGCTCACAATTGTGGCAGGAACAGTGAAGGGGACGTGGATCCCTCTGGCGATGAATTTATCGGAGAGAAAAGAGCCAGAGGCCCTGAGGGCTCACAGCCGTGGTGCTGGCCGAGGTGCCCCACGCTGGGGGGCAGGGCCGGGCCCGGGCTCTGGCTCCTTGACCCTCCTCGGAGCTACTGCTGGCAGCGTTTCCTGCGTCGCTGACGAGCGAGCCTGGTCTGATCTCAGAGCAGCAGCCCTGCGGCTGCTGCGGGTGGTTATTTATAGGAGCAGGACAGGGCCGTGCGGGGAGAGCCGCTCCCTGGCATCTGTTCATTCCTTTCATCGGAGGCCTCCCTCCCTCCTGTCCTGCGGGCTCTCTTCACTCCCTCAGGCACCAGGCCCTCAGTGCCTTCATCCTTAGACCCGCACAGTGAGGGGGCTTTATTCCGGCGGAGGGTGTCTCTGTCGTTACTCCCGTATCCGGCGGTTTGACGACTGCCCGCTGGAAGGAGGAGCTGATCGTAACATCGCCAATAGGTTAGGTGCACTTGTCGATGGCTAGACTTCACCCCGTCTGTGCTGCTGTCGGAGGGGGATCCCTGAGCTCACTGTGCCCAAGGGGCCGAGCCTGCCTGCCTGCCTGTCTGCCCTGGCGTGGGGTTAAGTGCATAACCTGTTGTCGAGTCCTTGCGGCCACGCCTCTAAGTGGATGATTCTGCGGCTGCAGCACTAACGCTGAGTCACCCGTGAGTAAGCGGGCTGTCACGTGTCCTGCGTGTTACAGGTGACAGGGAGGGTTCTCGTCCCTGAGCGACTTCGCACAAATAAGCCAGCGATCCTTACGTTGTTTTACTTCAGATCATTCGATCTTCCCTCCACACACACGAGACTTGATGCAGTTGTGTTTGCAAATCGAATGTGGACGTGTGAACGTCGTTTTTGTGAACAGCGCAGTTAATGGTAGTGACCTGACATTTCCCCAGGGGGAGTCGCTGTTGGGATCCTGGGCCGTGGTTCCTTCCCTGCGACGTCACAGCATTGCACGTGACGGCAGGGGCTGCAAGTAAATAGCTCAGCGGGTTCTCCTCGAGTTGTTTCCTTGGTCAGAGCTTCCGTGGTGTCATTAGTAAAATCAGAGAGAGTCCAGATCCCTGCCTGCATCTGCCGTAAAAATGGCATCTACAAAAGCTGTTAGCAAACGTTACCTAATGCTTCAACGTTAGGGCCTCCTCGTGAAAGGTGGGGATAAAGGGAGGATGCATCGGCCGGCGTGGCTCCGTGGTTGAGCATCAACCTATGAACAAGGGCATGTGCCCTTGGCTGGAATCGAACCCGGGACCCTTCAGTCTGCAGGCCGATGCTCTGTCCACTGAGGCAAACCAGCCAGGGCTCCCCAAGATCAGTTTTGTTTTAAACTATTTGGGTGAAAGTAAAGGGAGCTGTATTTCCACTGTTTCAACAACTGCTCATGCTGATTCCTCAGTGAGCGATCAGAATGGAACTAGAACTGATTTTGGAGCTGTGCCTGCTCCTGGGATGATGTCATTACGATCTGATAATGGTCTCAGCACTTTCTATTTCTGCTTGAGTGCCTCTCGCAGCAAAAGCGTGGTACTTCTCCGTTTTTAAAGAAATATACCGTATTATTTTCTAAAGCTGAGTAACAAAGTACCACATCTCTGGTGGCGTAAAAGCAACAGGAGTTCATTTTCTCGTGGTTCTGGGCCAGGAGCCAGCCAGCTGCCCGGGGGTGACGTCGGGTGTGGGGGCTCCGGGGAGAGTCTTCCCTCGCCTCTTGCAGGCGCTGGTGGCCGCCCGCATTCCCGGGCTTGTGGCCCCACCACTCCCATCTGCCTCCGGAGTCACCGCCTCCTCCTCTGTGTGTGTCAGCTCTCTCTGCCTCCCTTTTGTTTTTATCGCTTTAAAATATATTTTTATTGACTTTAGAGAGGAAGGGAGAGGGAGAGAGAGAAACATCCATGATGAGAGAGAATCACGGATCGGCTGCCTCCTGCACACCCCACATGGAACTGAGCCCGCAACCGGACACGTGCCCTGACCGGGAATCAGACTGTGACCTCCAGGTTCATAGTCGACCACTGAGCCACACCGGCCGGGCTTCCCAGGAGCCTTTGAGCCGCTCTCTCCCACGCGCTCAGCGGTTTGTAACGACTGTTCAGGAGACTGCTGGGAATGAAGCAGTAGTGGTGCGATGACGGGCAGCGTGACGGGCTTCCCTCTCCCCGCAGTGCCAGATCAACAGTGCCTTGGCCTCCTTCCACACGGCCCTGGAGCTCGCCGCGGACCAGCGGGAGATCCAGCACGTCTGTCTGTACGAGATCGGTGAGTGCGAGGGCCGGGCCTTCGGTCGGGAAACGGCGTGTTCACGGCTCAGCCGCGCCGGCTCCTGTCCCCAGTGTGACCTCGCTTTCCTGGGTGCGTCTCCTTCGTAGGGCTGCTCTGCCTCCGTCCTCATCGAGTGCTGCCGCCTCTGGGTCGTCAGGACGCAGCTAGCGTAGCACAAGTAATGCCGCTTGTCTCCGTGGTTCTCATGGTTTCTTTTTTTAAAAGTATGTTTTATTGCTTTGTAGAGAGAGAGAAAGGGAGAGAGAGAGAGAAACATCATGGATCGCTGCCTCCTGCACGCCCCCTGCTGGGGATGGAGCCTGCGACCTCCTGGTTCATAGGTGGATGCTCAGCTGCCACCCCCCCCACTCTCCCCAGCTGGGCTCATTGTGTCTTTATACTTGATTCTTCATGAGATTTTGAATTTAGGATAATGGGTTGTCAGCGTTAGTCAGTGTTAACTGAATGGACTGGAGCCATTTGTAAATACCTTATCGCTTGCACATTAGAATTCGACACAGTTTCCTGCTCCTGCCACCGAGTCCCTCTGTGGCCTCGTGGCATGGCTGTCCCTGTGCCGTCCCACCCTGGCCAGGACTCTGTGCTCGGGGCCATCTTACCCTGTCGGCCACACGTGGGAGTGTTTTATAGAAATCTCTGCCGCACATTCCCTCTTTACTGCGTCACCGGCTGTGAAGTTTTAATCAAAATGGCACACTGAAAATATTTAAGAGAAAAAAGTAATTTTATTTTTACTTATTTATCTTTTTAATCCTTCCGTTGATTTTTAGAGAGAGTGAGAGAGAGGGAAGGACAGAGAGAAACATCGATGTGAGAGAAACACATCGATTGGTTGTCTCCTGCACGCACCCTGCCGAGTACATGCCCTTGACCGGAATCGAACCCGGGACCCTTTGGCCTACAGGCTGACGCTCTATCCACTGAGCCAAACCGGCTAGGGCGAGAACAAAATAATTTTGAAAGTGTTTTCAGGTGGTGTGCACACAGCACTCACAGAGGAGATGACGGGGTGGAGGTGTGTCGCCGGGCCGGGCTGTGGGCGCACACGGAGCTGGTGGCCGCACTGACCCTGCTCCCTCCCAGGCTGGTGCAGCCGATCTGATCGAGCTGCCCTGACCCTGCTCCCTCCCAGGCTGGTGCAGCCGATCGAGCTGCCCTGACCCTGCTCTCTCCCAGGCTGGTGCAGCATGATCGAGCTGAACTTCCAGGACGCGTTTGGCTCCTTCGAGAGGCTGAAGAACGAGTCCCGGTGGTCACAGTGCTACTACGCCTACCTGACGGCCGGTGAGTGCGACTCTGCAGAACACGCGCTATTTCAGCGCTGCCTGTCCCTGTGGCAGCAACGTCTCCCGTTTCCGACGCTCACGGTCACACCGTCTGCGGAGGGAGAATCCCGGCAGGAGGAGGCGGGGCTCTGTGCTTCCTCCGTTTCCCCAGCGCGTCCGTGTTTTGTGCTGTCGCATGGCCAGCAGCATAATGCTGGCTCACTGACCATTTCAGCAACACACACACCCCCCCCCCCGCCCCCTCTGGGCTGGTCACGTCCGTGTCTTGGGATGCTTGTTGCCCTAAGCAGCCTCCACCTACCTCTACCCTCTGCTGCATTTTCTAAAATACGTTTATTTATTGGGGCTTGAAAGCATTTTTAAGAATCCAGCACGTCTTTCTCATTGCGTTTCTGTCCTTCAAGTGGCTCAGGCCCTGAGCAGTCGCTCCCACTTGTGTTTCCTGAGGACCCTGTTGTATGTACAGTCACGGTGCAGAGCACACGCTATTCCCACACTGCAGGCCCCCCTGCAGACACACCTGCCATGTCCGAGGAGGACTGGGCTCTCCTGACTTCCTGCCGTGGCCTGAGGAGAGAGAGAGAGAGAGAGAGAGAGAGAGAGAGAGAGAGAGAGAGAGAGATGGAGACGCGCTGCCCCCTGGTGGAACCGCCCCGGGAAACAGCTGTTAAATCCCCGACTGAGGCCGGCAGGAGGCACAGTCCTTTGTGTCACCGGCTCTTAACCCGTCTGCGCCCGTTTGTTGATGTGGCCGCATTTCCAAGTGCCACCAGCCCAGGTCACCCTGAGAGCGCTCCCCTCCGACACGTGAGAATAAACGGCGTTTCTCAGTTTGCCAGGGGGCCGCCGGCGACGTGGACGGCGCGCAGGCCATCTTCAAGGAGGTGCAGAAGCTCTTCAAGAGGAAGAACAACCAGATCGAGCAGTTCTCCGTGAAGAAGGTGGGTGGGGCCTGTGGGCGGGCGTTGCTGGGAATGGGTCCTAGGGCATCCGATTGACAGCTGGCAGCCTCCGTGCCGGCAAGCGCGGCTCACCCGGGGAGAGTTCGCGGCCTGGTCGGAGTTCTGCTCCGAGTGCGGTGCGTGGTGTGCGGCGGGTCACGGAGCAGTCGTGGGGGTTTGAGGGAGTGGAGGTCTCGCAGACCCTCGAGAGCCGACGCGCACACCTGGGGGGAAGCATCCTCCGGAGGGTTGGGTCGCTCAGAAGACAAGTAGGCGGGCCCTGGGCCAGGACAGCGAACACATCACATTCTTTTAAAATATTTTTTATTTGATTTCAGGGAGGAAGGGAAGGGGGGAGAGAGATGGAAACATCAAAGGTGAGAGAGAATCATTGGTCGGCTGCCTCCTGCACACCCTACACTGGGGATCGAGCCCACAACCCCGGGCACTGCCCTGACCGGGAATCGAACCCTGACCTCCTGGTTCATAGGTCGATGCTCACCGCTGAGCCACGCCGGCTGGGCCAGATCACATTTCGACCTGATTAAGAAAATTACATCCCGTGTGCGACAGACAGGCCCGGGGCTGCGGGCAGCGTCCCTAATGTGCCCTGTGCCTTAAAGAGTAAGAGTTGGCTGAGTTGCTGTGGGTCACGTGACTCCTGGCCACGTCCTGAGTGTCCCGTGGTTTTCATTTCACGAATGTTTATCGAATGAGCGCCCGGTGACTTAGTTTGAGGATGAACTAGACAGTGATGGCGAGCTCGGCGTGTCAGCATTTTCAAAAGCCCTAACTTAACTCTGGTGCCGTGTCACATATAGAAATCCGGCTCCCCTCCCCTGACCCCGCCGAGCCGCCGCCTGCAGGTCTAGAAGCCCCTCTCACCTGAACGGAGGAAGCGCATCTGGTTTCATCCCCACGTTCCCAGGGTCCCTCCTGAGCCACGATGGCGGAGTGAGGCGAAGAATGAGAGGGAGGCGTCGTCTGCCAGTAGATTAGGGGCTGGAGAGCGAGCGTGTCCTACGGAAGGTGTTTGCCTCCTGGCGCTCGCTGTAGGAGGGGCTGCCCCAGGTCCACCCTGAACGGAGTCCTGAGCATGAACGTCCTGTTTGAATCTGTTGTAAAGAAACGCGTGGCCTGACCGTGCGGACTCCTTGCAGGCGGAGCGGTTCCGGAAGCAGGCGCCCACCCGCGCGCTGTGCGTGCTGGCCTCCGTGGAAGTGCTGTACCTCTGGAAGGCCCTCCCCAACTGCTCCTTCCCCAGCCTGCAGAGGATGAGTCAAGGTAAAACCCAGAAACAAACCAAACCCAGCCCGGCCGGCGGGGCTCAGGGGTCGAGGGTCAGCCTACGAACCAGGAGGTCACGGTTCGATTCTCGGTTCGGGCACGTGCCGGGGTTGCGGGCTCGATCCCCGGTGTATGGTGTGCAGGAGGCGGCCGATCCATGATTCTCTCTTGTCATTGATGTTTCTCTCTCTCTCCTCCCTTCCTCTCTCTCTAAAAAATCCATAAAAACATTTAAAAGCCCCGTGCCAGTTTGGCTCAGTGGATAGAGCGTCAGCCCGTGGACTGAAGGGGCCCAGGTCCCTGGCCCTGGTCCGGGCGCGTGCAGGAGGCAGCCAGTCGATGTGTCTCTCTCACATCGATGTTTCTCTCTCTGTCTCTCCCTCCCTCCCTCTCACTCTCTAAAAATCAGTGGGAATGTATCCTCGGGGGAGAATCCGCAACAACAAAAGGTTGGTTTCTTAAGGGCAGAGGGTTTCTGTGTTGTTTCTGCTGTATCTCAAGTACCTGGGACTTCCCAGCACATAAGCGCTCAGGAAAGACCGAATGCAGATGTGAGTGTGAACAGCACCCCTTTCCCCAAACGGCTGCTGCCCTGGGGTTCGTCCGTATTTTTTTATATTTAAAGGGATTTCCCCTATTTTTTAAAAAATATGTTTTTATTGATTTCAGAGAGGAAGGGAAAGGGAGACAGAAACATCAATGATGAGAGAGAATCATGGATCGGCTGCCTCCTGCATGCCCCCCACCAGGGATCAAGCCCACAACCCGGGCCTGTGCCCTGACGGGAATCGAACCTGACCTCCTGGTTCTCAGGGGCAGAATATGAACCGAGTGCGTGTAGACCAGTGGTCGGCAAACTCATTAGTCAACAGAGCCCAATACCAACAGTAGGACGATTGAAATTTCTTTTGAGAGCCAAATTTTTTAAACTTAAACTATATAGGTAGGTACATTGTTATTAACTTAATTAGGGTCCTCCTAAGGCTTAGGAAGAGCCACACTCAAGGGCCAAAGAGCCGCATGTGACTCGCGAGCCGCAGTTTGCCGACCAGTGGTGTAGACAGTGAAAGACTCGCTGTGGGTGATGCGTGGGGAACTAAGGCCGTGCCCCTCCGCCCTCTGCTTCTCCAGCCTGCCACGAGGTGGACGACGCCGCGGCCGTGGGGCTGAAGCACCTGCTGCTGGGGGCCATCCACAAGTGCCTGGGGAACACGGAGGACGCCGCCCAGGTAAGCAGCAGCGCCGCGGAGGGGCGGGGGGGGTAAGAAGAGGCACCCGCACACCCAGCCTCCCCGCACGTCGGCTTCACCCCTACGCTGCCCGGGTGCTGGTTGGTGCCAGGTTTAGTGCAGCCCCGGGTTCCTGCAACGCTCTGTACACGCAGCCTCCTTCACACGCAGCCTCCTTCCTACCAACGCTCTGTACACGCAGCCTCCTTCACACGCGGCCTCCTTCCTACCAACTCTCTTCACACGCGGCCTCCTTCACACACAGCCTCCTTCACACCCGGCCTCCTGTGCACGCGGCCTCCTTCACACCCGGCCTCCTTCACACGCGGCCTCCTTCACACCCGGCCTCCTTCACACCCGGCCTCCTTCACACGCGGCCTCCTGTGCACGCGGCCTCCTTCACACCCGGCCTCCTTCACACCCGGCCTCCTTCACACGCGGCCTCCTTCACACCCGGCCTCCTGTGCACGCGGCCTCCTTCACACCCGGCCTCCTTCACACCCGGCCTCCTTCACACCCGGCCTCCTTCACACGCGGCCTCCTTCACACCCGGCCTCCTTCACACACGGCCTCCTTCACACACGGCCTCCTTCACACGTGGCCTCCTTCACACGCGGCCTCCTTCCTACCAACGACCACAGTCTCAGTTGGATGGAGGGCAAGTGTGAACACAGTGTTGAAGGAGCAGAGTGAAGTCTCACAGTTAAATGCAAATGTGTGTTTAGCAGCCCTGGCTGGTGCTGCCAAGTGGTTAGAGCGTTGGCCCGTGTACCGAAGGGTCTCGATTCCCGGTCAAGGGCACATGCCTGGCTGGCAGGTTCCCCATCCCTGGCCACGGTTGAGGTGCGTGTGGGAGGCAACCAACCCATGTGTGTCTCCCACATCGATGTTTCTCTCTCTCTCTCTCTCTCCCCTCCCCTCCTCCCTCCTCCCTCTTTCCCTCCATCTCTCTCTAAAAAAGCAATGGGGATCATGTTCTCGGGTGCGGATTAACAAAAAACAAAAAGCATCAGGTCAGCGTGCGTTCACGTTTCCCGCCTCTGTAGCCGCAGGTCCCCGGCACATGGCCGCCCTGAAGCGGGATGGGCCTGAGTGGGACACGGAGCCTCGATGAGGCAGTCGATTCGTCCAGTGCCGTGTGTCTTTCTTTCAGTTCTTCCAGCGCGCTGCGAAGGATGAGCTGTGCCGTCAGAGTAACCTGTACGTCCAGCCGTACGCCTGCTATGAGCTGGGCTGTCTCCTGTTAGAGAAGCCAGAGGTAAGACCTCACGTGTTTTCCTGAAGCTCATCACCGGGAACCTGCAAGCACGCAGGCAAAAGCAGCCTTCGTTTAAGGCAGCGGTTCTCAACCTGTGGGTCGCGACCCCTTTGGGGGTCGAATGACCCTTTCACAGGGGTCGCCTAAGACCATCAGAAAACACATATATAATTACATATTGTTTTTGTGATTAATCACTATGCTTTAATTATATTCAGTTTGTAACAATGAAATTGGGGGTCACCACAACATGAGGAACTGTATTAAAGGGTCGCGGCATTAGGAAGGTTGAGAACCACTGGTTTAAGGGAAATGGATGAAATGGGGGGGAGGGGTGTGGAGGGGCTGTTTGTTTTTATTTCCCGTAAGGAGAGTCCAAGAAGCCACGAATTCTATCTGTTTAGGAGATAATGTCTTCTCTGGAATGAGATTTTGGGCAAAAACTTACTTGAGGGGGAATCGAGGCCATTTTCAGGGAGGAAGGTGGGTCGTGGTGTGGCTTGTGCTTGAGGATCCTCTGCCATGTACCTTCCTGTGCCCCCGGCTCGGCCCCTCAACCAGACCCTTCCTCCTCGTCTATAAATCAG
Organism: Myotis lucifugus; assembly: GCF_000147115.1. NCBI lineage: Eukaryota > Metazoa > Chordata > Mammalia > Chiroptera > Vespertilionidae > Myotis > Myotis lucifugus. The sequence goes on from NW_005873147.1 coordinate 21,642, forward strand.
GATGAAAAAGTACCCGTCTTGCCACTGTAATGAGGATTGTGGTGAGAATAAATGGGATGACGCGTATGATTACTTTAAAAACATTAGAATACCTTATATGTTAACTTGATAATTCCTATGAAGATGTGTATATACGTATAATGGGGCGGGTTTCTTGAAAAATAGGATTCCAGTGGTGCTGGATTTGCTTGCTGCCTTCTTTTGGGAGCTCAATGACATGATACTGGTTTTGTAAAATTCTAATTTTTAGCAAGTTCCACTTGGTTTCCAAATATGTGGGCTTCCTAAAGTTGAGTTACGAACCCACGGAAACCTGATCGTCGCATAACCCTGACCCTTAAACACATAACGAGACATAACTTACCGACGTCAATAAGCCTTTTAATTGTCACCAATCTTAGGTTCTTTTAGGAAGACCTTCACCTGCACTATTCTAACTCTTCTAAGCTGTTTTTGTTTATGGGCTGATAGTGAAGGTTGTGAAAAATTGTTCATGGAGTAACGTCTTGATGTAAATCTATTGACCTCATTGGGTTAAGGGAAAGTTGAGTCTTCATTGCATGAGCAGTCGCCTCATCTCTGTGACTGAATTGTCTGAATTTGCATATCCTCCTGTTACAACCTTTTCCGCGTGAGCAGGCGGAGGTGTTAAGAGATGTGTGTTTGTCTTCACAGACGGTAGCAAGAGGCAGAGCCCTCCTCCTCCAGGCAAAGGTAAGCATCCCCACTCTTCCCGCCCGGGCCCTGTCCTCTGCACACCGAGTCTGAACTCGAGAGATTTGGGGAAATGGTGGTCTGGTTGCTATTTCTGGAAAGGTGCCGGAGTCCATTCATTGTCTTCACTAGCTGAGTTTAAACAGAGACCCCCAAAAGCTAGTAACCTTTGAAGTCCTAGCAAAGGTCAGAACTGCACCACCCAGTTAATCTAGGAACCACCCAGTTAATTTAGGTAATAATAGCTGAAGCATCCCCACCTTAGTTCCCTTAATTCCCATTTATTATTATGTAAACCCTTGCTGATGGGCTAGTCTGCCTGTTAATGGGGTCACCTGCCTAAGGGCTATGCTATGAGTGCATCCCAGATCAATAAAAGCTTGGTGAGACCTAAGCACAGGGAGGAAGTCCTTCGGGACTTGCCCGCCTGGTCCCCCAATATTGCAAAATTATCTCGTGTCTTTTTCTTTCATTTGTTGTGCGGCTCCACTTTCAGATACCGAACCCTACTCCACGCAGAACGTGGAGGGAGTGGTACTCGACAGAAAGGAAAAGGGGCGATGGTTGAGTCAGCAAGCACTTGAGTTTTAAGTGACATTACCAGTATCATAAGACCCTCCATGAGCGCACTCATCCTGCCTTATACGCCCTCTTCTTATTGGAGTGGAAAGTAACTTGACATTTCATAACCACGTTCCCGATTAAAGAATTTCTCACGGGCGCTTACATGGAGCGCCACGTAAGACCACGGTGTCAGGAGTCACACGAGGGAAACATCACAGAGACGCATTAATGACGTGCAGTTAGCATTCTTTTTTTCTTTTAAATATTATTTTTATTGATTTCAGAGAGGAAGGGAGAGAGAGAGAGATAGAGACATCGATGATGAGAGAGAATCATGGATCGGCTGCCTCCTGCACGCCCCCACTGGGGATCGAGCCCACAACCCAGGCATGTGCCCTTGACCGGAATCAAACCTGGGACCCTTCAGTCCGCAGGCCAACGCTCTATCCACTGAGCCACACCAGCTAGGGCTGCAGTTAGCATTCTTTAAAAAGGTCACGCCCTGGCCGGTTTGGCTCCATGGACAGAGCGTTGGCCTGCAGACTGAAGGGTCCTGGGGTCGATTCCAGGTCTGGGCATGTGCCTAAGTTGCAGGCTTGATCCCCCAATAGAGGGTGTGCAGGAGGCAGCCGATCCATGACTCTCTCATCATTGATGTTTCTCTCTCTCCCTCTCCCTTCCTCTCTGAAATCAATAAAAGATATTAAAAAAAAATCCCAAAGCTCAGCGATTGGGAAATAAAACCAAGTGGGTGCAGAGCCTTTGGCGGGAGTGGGCGGGTGTCCCTGGGGACGGACGGAACTCGGGTTCACCCCCGGTGGCTCCGCCGCGCGGCCCTCAGTGCCTGCTTGTTCTTCCAGGAGGATTTCTCTGGCTACGACTTTGAGAACAGACTGCACGTGCGCATCCACGCGGCGCTGGCCTCCCTGCGGGAGCTGGTCCCGCAGTGACGGACGGGGCTCCCGCGTCCCCCCTCCGGGTTCTGCCCCTGGGGCCGGAGGCAGAGGCTGGAAGCAGAGGACGCGGCTCCTGGAGGACCGGCCTTCCCCCGCCGCCGCCGCCGCCGCCGCCTGCGCAGGGACAGACGCTTCCCCGGTTAGGCCGCCGTAGTGGAGATCTAGCTCCAAAACACAGCAATGAGATCGTAGTCTTGTAACCAACGCCTGGGCAGGGGTTAAGTGGCCTTGTTCAGACACTTTAGTTTTGTGATTTATTATTTTTAAAATAAAAACCAAGCTCCACACTCAGCCTGCGATCTTGTGGACACGCCGACCGTAAGCTCACGTCTGCCCGGCCACACCGAGAGGTGCCCGTGCGGCTGGTGACGGCGTCGCTGCGGCAGTTACAGTTACGTTGTGTTTTGGGGAAAAGGAAGTGCTTCCGGTGTTTTTCTTTGCCCTCGAGCCGCCCCTATGAGGAACCTGGCACAGATATTCCGATCCCCGCAGCCCAGACCACGAAACTCAGGCACAGAAGGCGAATTGATTTACCCCAATTAATTCTTCCTGTTACCAGTGGACCCGTCTCCGGAGCAGGAAGCGAATATTCCTTTATTGTAAAAAGTATATGTTAAGAACCCAGGGTTCCTTGTTTTCCTTATTAAAAAAAAACACTTGCTCTTCAGCTGAAGTTGTCTCGTCAAAGTGTTTATCTCCAGGCTGTCCGCAGCGTGTTTCCGAGGGATGGAGCCATCGGAAGGCTTCGCTGGGCTACCTCCTGGCCGGGGTGCCCTAACTTCCCCCTGCGCTCAGGTCATTGGATGTAACAGGAGTTCAGAGTTATTTTCAATCCTTTGTCGCTCGTTGTAATTGCCATTTAATTGCACCTTTGTCCAGTGCTGCACACCCGTGGTTTTGAAGAATCAAAATACCTCAGTCCCACCCTAGCTGGTTTGGCCTGCAGACGGAAGGGTCCCGGGTTCAATTCCTAGTCCGGGCACATGTCCTGTCTGGGTTGTGGGCTCCATCCCCAGTAGGGGGCGTGCAGGAGGCAGCCGATCAAGGATTCTCTCTCACTATCGATGCTTCTGTATCTCTCTCCCTTCCTCCCTGAAATCAATAAAAATCTATTTTGAAAAAAATACCTCAGTCCCTTAAGGGTTTCTGCCATGATTGTGTGGCTCAGTTGGCTCAATCGTAAGGGTCGATTTTTTTTAAAAGTTTATATTGAGCCGAAGTGTGTCATCTTGGAGTGTCGTTTATTTACACATCTGCCGGGGCCCTTGTTCCAGCATCTAGAAGGGTTCAGCAATCTGGAGAAGGGCTGTGTGTAACTTAATAAAGAGGCCAGAGACGAAGCATAATTTTGAAAGGCATTTGGGGGCCAGAGGAGCCTAAGATCTCCTCGTCTCAGGACCCCTTGCTTTTTATTAACACAATTCGTCCTAAGGCAGAGATATACACTCCAAAGGGTAAGGTTTCCGTATACTCAAGCATTGTCGGAATGGGGGAATTCACCTGTGGCTGTTCGGGTGTTTGGCCAGTAGGAGGCAGTAATATGTAGATTAGGATGCCCTTTTAGCCATTCCCAGATGATTCGGCCCTTGCTGACATGCTGGAACTGGCTCCCAGCTCATGTCCTTTTAGCCGAAGCGTGATCTTACGCAATGTTCACACTTGATGCTGCTTCTCCACATTCAACATGGGAGGGGCTGCTTAGACTGCAGTCAGGTTCAATCTACTTCATCGGGCTGGTGTGGGGGGCGCGGGGGGGGGGGGATGATAATTTCTTGGAAAGAAGTGAGTGTTCTTCACCGACCTTGGCTGTTACCCTCACGTTTCCTCGCTTCCAACGTGTTCCTTCACATCGACTTTCCGGTGTGAGCCCTGCATGATCGCGTACAGCCCGAGAGAAGAGGCCCTGCCCTCCCTCCAGAGGGGGTCGGCGCTGAAGCCTCGTAGATAGATGCTTTCTCAGAGAGGATTTAATGCCTAAACATCCCGGGCCCCTGGTTCCAGCGAATCTGAAGGGAAGAACTTCCTGAATCTTTACAACGTGGCTCTTGCCATTTCGTTCTCTTCTTGGCTGTTGGATGCACGGCAAACTCCTGACCGTGCAGTGGTTCGGGACCACGAGTGCTTGCCTCAGCGTCGCCGCTGGCATCTTCAGTTCCAATAGTGTAGGAGCTGTTATTCCGCAAAGAGTAAAGACGGGTGTTTCGCAAATTTTAAAAAAATTGTTCCTGCATTAACTGCTTTAAAATACGTTTCTCCGGAGAGATTTCAAGATTTCAGCTACATTTGTGTTCATTTCACCTAACGCAGTGGTTGGCAAACTCATGAGTCAACAGGCCAAATATCAACAGTACAACGATTGAAATTTCTTTTGAGAGCCAAATTTTTTAAACTTAGACTATATAGGTAGGTACATTGTTATTAACTTAATTAGGGTGCTCCTAAGCTGGCCTTTGCTAAAAACGTCCTCAATCTGATTGAGGTACGTTCGCTGAGGTCGACCCCTTCCAACTCTCCCATCCACACTCGTCTTGTATACTTGTTTTGTCTATCTCCTTTCGTTCATCCTCTCTGTATGTCCAAACCATCTCAACATACCTTTCTCCATCCTCGACACTACATCTTCTTTCACTCCACAACGTTCCCTAAAATTAACTTAATAAACTTTACTTAAAGTTTTAAGTCAACTTCGCACTGTACGTGCGTGCCCGCACGTGGTATTTTGTGGAAGAGCCACACCCAAGGGGCCAAAGAGCCGCATGTGGCTCGCGAGCTGCGGTTTGCGGACCACTGACCTAATGGAATAGACAGCGTTACGCCATCCAATAGGTTTTCCTTTAGCCGCGAGAGAGCAGGTCTGAGTATAGACTGTCTGTCCTAGTTTGGGGCAGGGTAACCCTGTGGTGCTGGCCTCCTGACCTGGTGGTGGAGCACGGATGGGGTGACAGTGACTCTAAAAGCCGCAGCCAGAGCTGCACTTCAGATCACTGACGGTCGCGGGCATTTAAAAAGAAGTCTCTATTATTGAAAGTATTACATGGGTCCTCCTTCCTTCCCATTATCTCCCCACCACCGCCCTCACCACCTCATTGCCTGTGTCCATGGGTTATGCATATACGCAGACAAGTTCATTGGCTGATCTCTTCCCCCCACCTTCTCCTGCCTACCCTCTGAGGTTCAACAGTCTGTTCATGCTTCTATGTCTCTGGGTCTATTTTTGATCATCAAAATATTTATCTCCAGTTTAATTGGTTCATTAGATTCCACATATGAGTGAGATCATGGGATACTTGTCTTTCTCTGACTGGCTTATTTCGCTCAGCATAATGCTCTCCAGGTCCATCCTTGCTGTTGCAAATGGTAAGAGTTCTTTGTTTTTTATTGTTGGGTAGTATTCCCTGGTGTAAATGGACCATCGTTGGTTTTTGTTTGTTTGTTTGTTTGTTTGTTTGTTTTTTACCTTGTCACACCACCGATTGAAGCAAAGCAACACAACATGCTGCCCCTTCACCCAAAAGCGGTGTTTTTCCTTTGCCGTTTCTTGATGGCTCAGTGAGTTGTTGTTTTTTTTTAATCCACTCCTCTGCTGATGGGCACTTGGGCATTTTTTGAGCTGAGCAATCCCAACGTTACTGGCCTGCGTACTGTGAGCGGCCCAGCCTGGGACTCCGGGACCTGCCTGGGGACTCGGTTTAGGGTAAAATGCTCTCGCCCGCCCTGATGAAGAAAGCAGCTGGGCCAGTGGGACCATCTGCATCTGTGTGTGCGGTGTGCGTTGGCATCCCTCCTCCCCTTTCCTATTCTGGAGGCTCTCAAATGGGCCTCGTTTCTGATGTCAAATATACTTTTGTGTTAGATGCTGCCTCTGACGGGAGACGCCCGTACTGTCTATTTCATGGACTCCCGCCACATGTGCGGCCTGGAGGCCTAGTCTGGTCATACGAATGCAACATGCACTTTCGTGGTGAATGTACTTGAGGTTTTCCTTTTATGGGGCGAGGGGTCTTTGTTATTCTAGCACGTGATAGTGAAGTAGTTGAGTAAAGGATTGTTACTTTCTGGTGTCAGACGATTAGAATATTTGTGGGGATATAGTGTGTAATCAGTCACTGACAGAATGTGCACTTACATTTCTGCCGACTGCGATGGAAGGACAGTGCGTGCCTTATTGTTGAAACACATGCACACAGGGGCGTGTTCCTCTGCTGTGTGAACGTCCCGGCTGACTGCTTCCTGCAGCAGGTTGTGGTGGCAGGTAACCAGCGTGGCTGTGTGGCTGCGGAGATAAGCTACCCAGTCGCACAGTCACGGTGCACTAGTTGGTGTTTCTTATATGTATTTTTTGGATCCTGTTGGTGCTCTATTTTGTAGAAAACAATGCCAAGCCCAGATCATCCCCAGAAGATAATAGTAGGGGGAGGAGACTTGGAAAGTCGGGGAAAATAGAGGGTCAGGGGAACAAGAGGGTGGTCCACAAGAGAGGTCTCTTCCAGCGGAAGGTGCGCAGGAGTCACCCAGTGCACCCTGGGCCTCGCCTCCCTGTGAAAACCAGCCACGGGGGTGAACTCCGGCCCCTCGTTGGCTGGGGCTTGAAAGAGAAGCAAGACACGTGTGACCCAGGTGAGCTCTGGGTTATTCTTCCTTTTTCCTCCCATCGGCCAGGGTTCTCAAATTTCCGCTTTATAGGATGGTCCTCTCTGGGCCTCGCATGCAGGAGGTTTGGGTAGGGCTCAGGAAGGTGTGATCCAGGTGGTCTAACTGAGAGAAACGTTGCCCTACGTTATCTCTGGGTTAGTATCCAGTAAATCGGAGAGAAGATTTGAGCACACGCAGGTTCATGCCTGGAGCCCAGTCATGCTCGGTCGTGGAGTGTGTATCGTGGGGCCGCTGAGGAAGTGCGTCTAGCCCCTCGGCGTGGTAAACTGGGAGATTCCTGGGCGAGTTTTACAGGACACCGATGGCCAGGAGGACACACGAGGCCTGGTACCTGACGGATAAAGTCACAGGTGACAACGCGTGTACTCAGGGCTGATTTCTAGAGTCAAGTGGGCAGCAGCTGGTCAGATGAGATGGGGGTTACTCGAAGTCACAAGAAGAACCTTGGGCTCCTAAAGAGTAAGGGTTTGGGGGGAGGCAGGCAGGGAGCCATGCATAATAGTGGGTTCACACTTGAGATCCCTGGCGTCTGAAAAGGAGATGGACACAAGGACAAGACAATTATAAAACCACCTCAAATCATTAGCAACATCAACTAGGGTGCCCTGATGCTGATGGGGAAAATAAGACATTTTTAGGGGGAGGGCGGGGG
>NW_005873148.1:0-8950 GCF_000147115.1 Myotis lucifugus
AGGTACTCCTGAGTACACCCAGTGTAATTTTCATTTGAATTATAATAGTTCAAGTCCAAAATAGATACATTTTTATGGATCCTTCTGGATTCCATGTAAGAAAATCCTTTTTGATAATGGACTATATTGTCCGATGTTAAAGACCAGTGGGTTGCCTTTGTAGAGCATTTGTCTGGATTGTTGAAATGCCAAAGAGCGGGACCCTGGTCACTCTAATATTTTAGTCATGATATGAATGATACATTTTCCTTTATGAGACGTGTCAGACCTCTGGAAACGTGATTAAAATAAGTGAACTCATCAAATCCTATTCCAACTTGCATGGGAATAAAGTACTATTTAGATAAATTCTTCATACCCAGACTTCGGGTTAATGCACATCATAAAATAGAAGTTGGGGGCATAGGTGGTCAGTCTCCAGTTAGTCCCAGTTGTCAGATTCTGATGAGGGAAACGTGCTTTGTAATGAAATCTATACAGCTTTGACTTACCTAATTTCCAGTCATTGCAAAAAAGGAGGAGAAGATTGCACGGGAGGTTATACACTAGGAATCAAAGGTTTTTACCCCATTAATGTGATATAAATGATAAAAAATGAGAACAGATGAGCCTAGCTGAAAGACCTCAGGCATTTTAGAGAATATTTAAGGAATATCACTCTGTCAAGGTCAATGATTTAGGGACCAGATAAAATATCTGACATTATTTTGGACTCTCAAGTTTATTTCCAGTCAGGGAGATAGCCGAGAAATCTGGGAAGGTTGCTATATATTTGGAATATCAGTCATTAAACTCACAGCAACAATCCAGAGGTCCTTATGGCCTGCTAGGGTGATAGCAGTTTTCAGTACTGGCTTTTAAGAGTATTACTAGATACATATTTCTAAGAAATATAAACAGACATACAGCCTTTATTTGTCATAGGTTACAATTATTATTATTATTTTAGTTTGAAATTACTTTTTTGAGCATTTTCATAAACCTTGCCACCTTTCAGAGATGATGATACAAAAGTAGTTAGGATTAAGGACTGTTGGAAGGTGTGGTGTGGTTGATATTTTTTAAAGAATATGAGAAATGATTCTTCAAAGTTTTAAACCACCATTGACAAAATAGTGCTGAGATCATTGCTAGCTGTTGATTAAAATGTAATTATAAATATACGGGCCTCTGGAATAATTTATCGAGCAGGAATTGAATAGGAGTTTCACTGAGCAGACATTCTGTATTCTGAAACAACTAGAAAGTGTTTCTGAATATAATTTGTTAATTGCAACAAACAATAATTCCAATTTGGAAGGAATAAAGGCAGAATGATACCAAGAGGGTGGTGGGATAACAGGGACTCAAAATTTGCAATAGTCACAGACAATTTGTCAGGTAGCTTGAGCTATACCATTCATTACACTAGTGCTGAACTAGGCTGTCTCAGGCATATTTAAGGACTCTGTGGAAAGAATACCATTTTGAGTGTCTACTAAGATGATTGCCTTACTTATGTTCCCATTTCAATGTCAGATTGGACATAATATTGGGTAGTGTATCTTGGTGACAATAATCAGTATTTCTTATTCCTGAGGAATAAACAAAGGGAATATACATGCTACTGACCCTACTCATAGTCAATGAACACCTTTCTAGTGAGACACTGAGCATCTACACTAATAAAAGACAAACATGCAAATTGACCATACCTTCGCTACAACTTCAGCATGCCCACCAGCCAATCAGAGTGACTATATGCAAATTAACCCAACCAAGATGGCAGCCGGCAGCCACAGAGCTGGAGCAAGCAGGAGGTTTGGTTGCCCCTGGTGATGGAGGAAGTCAAGCTTCTCGCCGGCTCTAAGCTTCACTCAAAGCAACAAAGTTTCAATTATAGAAGGTAAATAAATCCCAGAATAAAAAAAGAAAAAAGAAAAAAGGAGAGGCTGGGAGCTTCCATCACTGGGGGGCTTGGCCAGCCTGCAAACAGCCATCAGCCCCTCACCCAGGCTGGCCAGGCACCCCAGTGGGGACCCCCACCCTAAAGGGGGTGTGACCAGCCTGCAAACACCCATCAGCCCCTCACCCAGGATGGCCAGGCACCCCAACGGGACCCCCACCCTGATCCGGGACACACTTCAGGGCAAACCAGCCCGCCCCCACCCATGCACCAGGCCTCTATCCTATATAGTAAAAGGGTAATATGCAAACTGACCCTAACAGCAGAATGACTGGGAATGACTGGTCACTATGACACACACTGACCTCCAGGGGGCAGACGCTCAATGCAGGAGCTACCCCCTGGTGGTCAGTGCGCTCCCACAGGGGGAGCTCTGCTCAGCCACAAGCCAGGCTGGTGGCTGCCAGTACAGTGGTGGTGGTGGAAGCCTCACCCGCCTCCTCAGCAGCGCTAAGGATGTCCAACTGCAGCTTAGGTCTGCTCCCCGCTGGCAAATGGACATCCCCCGAGGGCTGCCAGGCTGGCAGAGGGATGTCTGATTGCCAGCTTAGGCCCAATCCCCCCGGGAGCATGCCTAAGCAAGCAGGTGGTCATCCCTCAAGGTGTCCCAGACTGCGAGAGGGCACAGGCCGGGCTGAGGGACCCCCCCCCCCCCCGAGGGCACAAATTTTTGTATCGGGCCTCTAGGCTATATATATAAAAAGCCAGTGTCCATGACGACCAGGACAAGGAAACAACTGGGCACCAAGAGGGGCATTGAGGACCTCTCTTTCCCTTCCCCTCCCAGCCCCGCAGTCTCCCATCGCAGCATGGCAAATGGGGAATCACTGTGAATGGAGCAGCGGGGGGGGACTGGGGAGTGGGCAGAATGGCGACCTCTTGGGCCCTCCCCCTGGCCACAGGCTCTGGGGAACTGGAGCCATGCTGTGATCAGGGAACCACAGCGAACCAGGGGGTGGGAGCAAGGACTGGCCAGTGGGCAGAAGATGGCCGAGGGATCCTAACCGCACACAATTTCATGCGCGCTGGGGCTCTAGTTATTTATAAAGGCCAAGAAGTTGATAGCCTAAAACATGACAGCAAAGCCTGCTTAATGTCACCAAAGACCCACACTGGGATTCCTTTTTTTGCCAGGTGTAGATTGTCAGAGTTTAGAGTCAGGATGGAGGTATAGAACAGCGGTCTCAACCTGTGGGGCGCGACCCCTTTTGGGGGCGAACAACCCTTTCACATTGGTCGCCTAAATACATCCTGCATATCAGATATTTACATTATGATTCATAACAGTAGCAAAATTACAGTTATGAAGTAGCAACGAAAATAATTTTATGGTTGGGGGGTCACCACAACATGAAGAACTGTATTAAAGGGTCATGGAATTAGGAAGGTTGAGAACCACTGGCATAGAAGATAGTGGATGGTAATAAACATGTCCTTCAGGTAAGGATTTGAATGTCTTGAGATGTGGGAGATCAGCTCTGCCTAGGGAATTACAGGTATTATCCCATATTAATGAGATTATGTATAAAACAGTGGTCCTCAATCTGGAACAATTTTGCCTCCTTCCCCAAAGGCAGTGCCTAGAGGCATTTTTGTTGTGGCACCTTGAATGTGGATGCTTCTGGTCTCTCTCTGGTAGGGAGAGGCCAGTGCTGCTATTAAATGTCCTGAAATGCTTAGAGCCGTGTCTCAGACTCCTGAGCTTGTCCAGTGATACCAAGGTTGAGAAACTGGTTATAAGTATTAGTGTCCTATAAATTTGCAGTTGGTTCCACCCCAAAATATGTCCCCATAATAATATTCCCATAGTAAAATCTGTGATGATGGTAAAATAGAAGGAAATACATTCTAGATTTCTTTAAAATATCTTTCTTTTGCATTAAATGAAATTAGTGTTTCCATCTACCATTGCAGAGAGCAGGAAGCACTACCTAACAAAAAGTCATATTTAGACTGGCTGGTATGGCTCAGTGGTTGAGCATCGACCCATGAACCAAGCAGCTTCTAGTTCAATTCCTGGTCAGGGCACATGCCTTGGATTTAGGCTCAATCCTCCATAGGAGGCATGCAGGAAGAAGTCAATCAATAACTCTCTCTCATCAATGTTACTATCTCTCTAATCCTTTTCCTTCCTCTCTTTCTAAAATCAACAAAAACATATTTTTAGAAAATCATAATTAGAAGCAAGGAAAAGTAGATATCATGTAGAAATATTTTTTTAGAACTGTACAGCCTATATGTATGCAACATCCTAGTAGCTATGGATCATTTAACTCATTATTCTATGCATATTTCTCTGTTAAGTATTTGACAAAATAATGAATAACTTCTTTCTCTAGGGTGGATCCAGGTTTTAGTTATTTTAAATAAGCCATGAAGCAGATATTTAGGACAACAGAAAGCTAGCAAATAGTGGGTAACTGTAGTCTGGAGATTATTATTCTTTCTTAGATCCAATGACTAACATTAAGAGCAAGCAGTTATTATTACTCCATTAGATAATTTGAGGCAGTTTCAAAGGCTTTTGTTTTTTAATGGCAAGGGTAAATAAAATCTGTCACACATTTGGCCAAAAGATTCTCATATAAACTTTTAAATTTTAATGTGTTACTAGAGGCCTAGTGCATGAAAATCGTGCACAGAGGGAAGGGTCCCTGAGCCTGGCCTGCACCCTCTCCAATCTGGGACCCCTCGGGGGATGTCCAACTGCCTCTCGCAATCCTGGACTGCTGGCTCCTAACCGCTTGCCTGCGTGCCTGCCTGATCGCCCCTAACCCCTCTACCTGCCTGCCTGATTACCCCTAACCACCTCTGCCTGCCTGATCATCCCTAGCCACCTCTGCCTGCTTGCCTGATTGCCCCTAATTGCTCCCCTACTAGCCTGATCACCCTGAACTGTTCCCCTGCTGGACTGATTGCCCCTAACCACCTCTGCCTTACCCCACGCCTGGGACTCAGGATTTCCTTCTCCAGCCAGTTGCAGGCACCCAGGACCAAGGCTTCCCTCCCTCTGGCAGGCCGTAGGCACCCAGGACCTGGGCTGGCTGTGCCTGGGCTGGCCACAGCTGCAGGGGACCATGAGTGGCCACCTTTGCCCAGGCCACAGCTGCAGGTGCCTGGGACCGCAGCCACTTGCACCTGGGACTGTGGGGCGGGCAGCTTGTCCCTCTCCCGGGCCGCAGGCGCAGGCGTAGCCATTGGTGCCCGGGACCGCTGGGCGGACAGCTTGTCCCTCTCCTGGGTCACAGCCTGGCTGGTCCCCATTCCTCTCTCACAAGCTCATTTGTACCTGGCTGGCCCCCATTCCTTTCTTGTGAGCTCATCTGTGCCTAGGTGGTCCCCATTTCTATCTCCTCAGTGTTGAGTGTCTGAGCAGTTATGGCAAGATGGCATGAGGGCGTGAGGACATGAGGGCATGATGGCCATTTGCATATTAGCTCTTTATTATATAGGATATTTAATTTAATTGTATGATACCCATTTTTTTTTCTGAGAAAGCTATACATAGATTTTCTGGGAGCTTATTTGAGAACTAGAGCTTAATCTTATAATGCGATGATTCATCCTTTTCCCAAGATAGAGGGAAAAATTATTAAATGTATGATGTGGTTTAAAAAGACATTGTCTTTCAAAGATTTTAGCCAAGGATTTCCTAGACCACCCATCTTGAATGAAAAAGCCTCTATTTTAGATTTCATTACTATGATGCAAGTTTTTGTGGGTTCATGTCATTTAGGAGAAACATGGGAGAGAGGGAGAACAATTTCGTTTGGGAGGCAACTGAGTATGCTAAGTGTTCGTGAGATATAACCAGTAGAGATGGTATACTGAAGACACCAAAGAGAGTGGAATATTTAGTGAGAAGTTGGATAAAGGGTAGAAGTATAGTAAATCAGGTTAGTATACTTAGTAAAAAGTAAAAACAAAAAAAGCCAAGAAGTACAGAAAACATTGAATTTTAGATAACCAATAACTTTTAGTATAAGTTTATTCCAAATATTGCCAGAGACTATACTTTTAAAAATAATACCTAAAATTAAAATTTAACTGGGAATTCTGTATTTTATCTAGCAACCTAAGAGATCCCAATCATAAGTGAAAGATTAACTACATTAAGAGACATATTTTCCATTGATGAGATATGAATTAATTTTAGGGATTATAGTAGGAAGTTATAACAGATTTCCTTCTAGTAACTTCTATTTCCTCTGTGAAGTGATAAACAGGCTATTGGCTAAGAGAGAGGCACGGTGGAGTATCATAGAGGTGGGGAAATGTAGAAGGTTTAAAATAATTGCTGTGGAGGATGGGAGAAGAAATTGATTAGGAAAACACAGAATTATTCCCAAGCACATTGAGAGCTCCATTGACATCAGAGACCTTGAATTGACAGAGGGACCAATCCATGCGGGTGAGTGCTACTCATCGGCTGCAGAGGGTCAACTGGCAAATGGAGCCGCCAATACTGAAAAGAGGACAACGGAAGTGCCGGAGCCTGTCATCTCAGCCAGAAAGTGAGGACAGTCAGGCGAGTGAAGGGAGGAAGTAGAGCAGTTGAGGGAAAGAATATGGTATGAAGGCAAAAAGAAAGCCAAGTAAGAGTAACGGAATAAGTGAGCTAAGTGGAGGCTGTGATATGAGAACGGTGTACTTGAATTTAATATGTCAGAGGTATAGATGTTCCGGCCAATAATAAATTCCAGTTGTGACCACGTAAAAAGAAAAACCGAAGAGGCGTGGAGGTGAAATTTACTTGAGATGAACAGGAAAAAACCTAAAAGGTATTTGGGAATTTTTTTAAAAAAAGGATGCAAAAGGTGCCTCTTAGTCCTAGGGGACTATGGTGTGACTAAATGGACAATGTATTCATTAGGGCACTACTGGAAGCTGAAAATGAAAAGCATCCATAACTACATAGCTTAAACTAAAAATCATTGATTGTATGCTCATGTAACAATCCCAGTCACTAGCTCTCCTGGCAGGCTTTCCTCCAAGAATTGATATAGAGACTTGGGTCCTTTCACTTGCCATCCCATCAGGTAGTTCCCACGGCTTCCCTGGACTAATCTCCATTATTGCTAGAGGAAAAGAGAACAGTTCTTTGGAAGACTGCACACGGGAAGTTTTTAATGGTCCAGAACTGGATGCAATGTATGTTCACACCAATTGCAAAGGCTGTGTGTGGCCAAGAGGGGAAAAACAAACAAACAAACAAAACGTTTGTGATGAACAATTAAGCAGCCTCTTCCACAGACAGCTTCCAATTATGAGTGTTTCTGGGATCTTAGTGTCTTTAGGGAAATGACATTTTTAGCTAAGAAAAGGTGTTAGGTAAAACTTTCAGTGAAACCACAGGTCTGAGTGGAAAGGTCAGGGGAGGAGAAGCAATGTGAGACAAGGTTAGTAGATAGGAAACTATGATAGGTCAAGAACACAGGACAGCACAGGTACCTGGAGATACTGACATCCTGTTTGAGGATCAGAATAACCTGAATGTGAAGTCCAATTTGCTAACAAGGTTTTTAAAGGAATTAGTCTCTGTGACCATGGTTTCGAGGAACCTACATCCCCTGGTCAGAGGAGTGCTTGGTCATTAACCTGCTCTTCACATCCTTAAGGTACAGTGGCTGTGGCACTGGATACAGAGTTTCAAGGCTTGGGCTCTGTGCCTCTGAAGTACTTTTCACATAGTCTGCCATGTCCTCCATTATTTTAAATCTTTGGTAATGTATTCTGTTGCACTCTGTTACATTAAATGCAATTTTATATGATGGCTTATGGCACTGCTCTCCTTTCCCAAGTATATACACTTTAAAAACCTCAGATTATGCAGGTATATCATTTGCAGTGATTAAATGTAATATTTGTGGCTACTTCTATAAAAATGGGCATCTGGCCCTCTCAGGGAGAGAAATATAACTTCCTATTATAATTTTGTTCCAATGGGAAAATAAGGTGTGGGTATGATTA
The DNA here is from genome assembly GCF_000147115.1 of Myotis lucifugus. Lineage (NCBI taxonomy): Eukaryota > Metazoa > Chordata > Mammalia > Chiroptera > Vespertilionidae > Myotis > Myotis lucifugus. The sequence continues at coordinate 7,916 of NW_005873148.1, forward strand.
TTACAAATTACAATTCCTTTTCTAGGAATTTAATCTGCAATAAATTGAAGACTACTTTAGAGGATAATACATTAATAAGATGCTATTGAGAAGAATGGAAAACCTTAACTCAATATAAGACAAATTATTAGTGGTACTTGTGTTAATTCTTAGTTGAGTGAGAAAAATCTCTTTCTTTTTTCATTTTTTTAAAGCAGAGGCATCAAAGACTCAGGCTGTGTATCTAGTACCTTTTGAAATTAAATAAAACCATATTTTTTTTGAGAAATTAAGAAATTCATCTAACTAATTAATCATCCATTTGTTTTCTCATTGAGCCTTTACTATGTATATCCACATACAAGGTTCTTTGAACTTTTTATAGTCTAGTTATGGAGAACAAAGAAGTAAAGAGCAATAGCAAACCATTAAGAACAATTTGAAAATTAAAACAAAACAAAACAAGGTTTACTCACATCCTATAGGCACCCATTTCCTAAATTTTGAATGAATAATATAAAAAAATGTATTTTCTCTAGCATATGTATTCATATTCTTCATTCACTATCTTCTCCAATATCTTTTCAAACCTGTATGTCTAAATTTTACCAACTGAAATATAATTGAATTAAGTAGATTTCTGGCTAAACTTTGATCTTTCCTTCTTTGTAGTAGCTGATGTTCATAATCTCTCTACTACTTTATCCACATATTATAATTCCATAAATACTTTTTAAAGAATATGACTGAGATATTTAGTGAGAGGGAAAAGTCATGCCTATATTCCCAGAAAAATATATTGCTCCTAGAGACCTGGTGCAAGAATTTGTGCACTGGTGGGGTCCAGCATGCCCTGATAGGGGCCGGTTAGGGGTGGGGCTAGCTGGGGGGATCATCTGTGAGCGGTTGGCCAGTTGGCCCAGCTCCCTGGACCAACTCCCAGTTGAGGGGACATTTTGGATATTACCCTTTTATTATATAGGATTAGCCCCATGGATATTTGGTAAAATGTCATTTTAAAACTACTATAGATATAGCTAAAGGAAAAGGAGAGAT
>NW_005873148.1:9947-11915 GCF_000147115.1 Myotis lucifugus
AAATGAACTGATGTATTGTTACAATGTGAATAAGCTTGAAAAATTAATAACATTTACTACAAGAAATTTCATGCTGCAAAATGTTTGTCATGTACATTTTTTAGGTCAGCTAAAACAAAACAAAACCCAATAACAACAACAACAAAACTAGGTCATATATATATAAAACGGTGTTTATTTGGAATAGGATATGCTTAATTTGAATATTAAAGTAAACTTTTGTGAGAGATACGACTTTAGGCTAAGATATATGACTTCATCCTTGTCATAGTAATAGTTATAATGATAGGGAATAAGTAGAGAGTGTTACAATGTTATAGCAATAGAAAATAATTAAAGAGTGTTATAGGAAATGTAGAAAAATTATTTTTTGTGAAATACTTGGGTGAAAAATTAAAAAGCACAGGGAATGACCACTCTGGCCCCAAGCCCTAGCTGCACCATATAGTTAAGACCATAGCTGAATGCTACCCTTAGGAATGATGTATGTAGACACCTTCTGAGTGACATTGTGATTGATAACCAGCTTGTACTCTGATTAACACTTGTGTGATGACGTATGTTACTGATAGCCACCTGGACTGCCGAGGGTCAAAACAGGCTTAAAAATGGGTGGGTCCCCGACTTCAGATATCAATCATCCTTTTTTAAAAAAAATTATTATTATTATTTTTTAATATCTTTATTGATTAAGGTATTACGTATGTGTCCTTATCCCCCCATTGTCCCCCGAAACCCCACTCATGCCCTCACCCCCTGTTGTCTGTGTCCATTGGCTAGGCTTATATGCATGCATACAAGTTCTTTGGTTGATCTCACCCCCTTACCTCCACCCTCCCCTACCTTCCCTCTGATGTTTGACTGTCTGATTGATGCTTCTCTGTCTCTGTATCTATTTTTGTTCATCAGTTCATTATATTCCATAAATGAGTGAGATCATGTGATATTTATCTTTCTCTGACTGGCTTATTTCACTTAGGATAATGCTCTCCAGTTCCATCCATGCTGTTGCAAATCGTAAGAATTCCTTCTTTTTTACCACAGCGTAGTGTTCCATTGTGTAGATGTACCACAGTTTTTTAATCCACTCATCTGCTGATGAGCACTTAGGCTGTTTCCCAATCTTAGCTATGGTGAATTGGGCTGCTAAGAACATAGGGGTGCATATATCCTTTCTGACTGGTGTTTCTAGTTTCTTGGGATATATTCCTAGAAGTTGGATTACTGGGTCAAATGGGAGTTCCATTTTTAAATTTTTGAGGAAACTCTATACTGTTCTCTACAGTGGTTGCACTAGTCTGCATTCCCACCAGCAGTGCACGAGGGTTCCTTTTTCTTCACATCCTCGCCAGCACTTGTCCTTTGTTGATTTGTTGATGATAGCCATTCTGACAGGTATGAGATGGTACCTCATTGTCATTTTGATTTGCATCTCTTGGATGATTAGTGACTTTGAGCATGTTTTCATATATCTCTTGTCCTTCTTTCTGTCTTCTTTCGAAAAGTATCTATTTAGGTACATTGCCCATTTTTTGATTGGGTTGTTTATTTCCCTTTTGTTAAGTTGTATGAGTTCCCTGTAAATGTTGGAGATTAAACCCTTATTGGTGATAATATTGGCAAATATGTTCTCCCATGCAGTGGGCTTTCTTGTTGTTTTGTTGATAGTTTCTTTAGCTGTGCAAAAGCTTTTTATTTTGATGTAGTCCCATTTGTTTATTTTCCTGGGGATGGAAGGATGGTACAATATCTGCAAATCAATAAATGTGATATATCATATAAACAAATTGAGAGATAAAAATCACATAGTTATATTAATTGATGCAGATAAATCATTTGACAAATCCAATACCCTTTCTTGATAAAAACTCACAGCAAGGTGGGAATAGAAGGATCATACTTCAACATAATAAAAGCTATATATGACAAACCCACAGCCACCATCATACTCATGGGCAAACACTAAAA
>NW_005873148.1:12087-14103 GCF_000147115.1 Myotis lucifugus
AAAAAATTCAAGATCTAGGATAACTTACTAAGAGTTAAAGCCTCTCTCAGAAACCTACAGGACACTGAAAATGAGATAGAGGAAGACATAAACAGATGGAAGAACATACTGTGTTCATGGATTGGTAGAATCAACATTATCAAAATGTCCATACTACCCAAAGCAATCTATAAACTCAATGCACTCCCCATTTAATATCCAATGGCATATTTTACAGACCTAGAACGAACTTTCCAAAAATTCATCTGGAGTAAAAAAAGACCCCGAATAGCTGCAGCAATCCTGAGAAAGAAGATCAGAGTAGGAGGGATCTCAATACCAGATATCAAGCTGTATTACAAAGCCACTGTTCTCAAAACAGCCTGGTACTCGCACAAGAACAGACATATAGATCAATTGAATAGAATAGAGAACCCAGAAATCAACCCAAACCACTATGCTCAATTAATATTTGACAAAGGAGGCAAGATCATACAATGGAGTCAAGATAGTCTCTTCAATAAATGGTGTTGGGAAAATTGGTCAGATACATGCAAAAAAACTAGACCACCAACTTACACCTACACAAAAATAAACTCAAAATGGATAAAGGACTTAAATATAAGACGGAAAACCATAAAAATACTAGAGGAATCCACTGGCAGCAAAATCTCAGACATATGCTGAAGCAATTTCTTCACTGATACTGCTCCTAGAGCAATGGAAACTAAAGAGAAAATAAACAAATGGGACTACATCGATCATCCTTTTGATCCACACTCCACACTGCCTTGCTCCATGCCAGAGGGCAGAATAATGGCCAAACCTCTAATCAAGAAACTTCATTTGCCCTCCTCCCGCTGACTCGACCCAACCAGAAGGCCAGCCACCCAAAGATGGATCCACAGCTGACCGCAGAGGACGCCACTTTTCACGGGGACCCCATTAAGTCTGAGCCCACAGCACCAGGAACCTTGTGAGTAATAAAGTGTTGTTGTGTGATTTGCCACTGCATATTCTTGTGTGGCATACCCCTTTGTCTGGGCTCCTTCCCTCTGAAACCAGATAAGAAGGTGGGAAGCAGGGGCCCCTCTGAGAAGGGATTAAGTGAACCGAAGAGCACGGAGCTCTGGGAAATTGTGGCTCAGCCGTGGGACCAGCCTGGAGCCCGGCTGCTTCTTTCTCTCGGCCTTGACGGCGGTTTCTTCTCGGTATCGGGCTTGGTGGGGCATCTTTGGGCAGCTGGATTCAAGGACCCATCCCCACAGTATGGACAAGGGACAGGGGCCCACAGAGCCATAGTCACAGGCCCTCGCGGAGCTATAGGCAGCCGGGCACAGAAAACAGCACTGCCCTCCTGTTCAGGAGACGGGACCTGCAGAGTCACACGTGCTGTGCGAGCTGCACCTTCGGCCTCTAACCCCTCACAGGTGTTTCCGCTGAGCTGATGAGTGGAAACCCCTCCTCAAGCTGAATGCACTCAGACTGGCTTCCCCGCACAGTGCTGACCTTTCTCGAAGATTCGTCATGAAACAGCCGCACAGGTTACCCGTCCAGGTATCTCTCTTCAGAGATGACGAAGCCCAAGCCCTTGAGGGGGTGAAGCTCTCCGCATCCTCATCATGTGTCTGGTCGCTAAGACACCCCAAAGCACCTCTGTCCGTGTGATGAAGGCCCCAGGAGACTCCTGGGAGAGTTACTTATTCTATTTTGGGGAGAAGGGTCTGGGCAGGCAAGGTCTTGGGGAACCAGACTTGGAAATTCCTTCCTCGGCTGAGCTCTGGGCCCACTTGGTAAAGCCCAGGGGATGAAGCGAGAAGTTCAAGGTTTCTCCTGTGGCATCTTCCCCGCTGGGGAGGGGCCTGTGGGGAATCATAAAACCAGCTGTCCCTTAGCCCTTGCCCCCCCCCAGCAGCTTGCAGTGGGGCTGTACACGAGACCGAGGGGAAAGGCCTTCTCTTTTAAGTGAAAGGCCTAGAGAAGAACACTTAAGGAAGAGAGAAGTAGCCTTCTCAGTGGCCCAATGCCCTTTTCTGA
>NW_005873148.1:14203-16181 GCF_000147115.1 Myotis lucifugus
ATAATATCCTCGAAATTCACCCACATTTTATCATATGAAGAGATTTTCTCTTTGTAAGGCCTGAATAATACTTCATTGTATGTATATTTCACTTGTTCTGATTCATTCATTCAGCAATGGACACTTAGATTACTTTAAATCTGGACTATTGTGAGTAATGCTTCAATGAAGATTGGTGTGAAAATGTCACTTTGAGATACTGATTTCATTTCCTTTGGTTATATATCCAGAAGCAGGATTGCTGGATCATATGGTAGTTCTATTTGTAATTTTTACAGGCCTCCATACTATTTTCCATAATGGCTACACCAGTTTGCATTCTCATGAACAGTGCACAAAGATTCCAATTTCTCTACTTCCTTGTCAGCATTTGTTATTTTTCTTTCATTTTATTTTGGTATCTATTTATTTTTTTGATAGCAGTTATTCTAACAAGTGTGAAGTGATGACTTAAAGTAGTTCACATTGCCATAATGGACACTGATTTTGAGTATCATTTCATATGCTTATTGGTCATTTGTATATCCTCATTGGAAAAATGTCTACCAATTCTTTGCCCATTATTTTTTTGTTTGTGTGTGTGTGTGTGTGTGTGTGTATGTGTGTGTGTGTGTTTTGTTTCTTTTTGGTTGTTGTTGTTAAATTATAAGTGTTTTGATATATTCTGGATATTAACCACTTTCATGAATTTGTCAAATTAACACTTGGTAAGTGGAGCACAGGGTACCAGATAGTGAGTCATGGTTCAATAATAGACCATAAGAGAAATTGAAATAGAGAAGTTTATTATTGGAAGAAATACTTTGCAGATCTTATATGGGGAGGTCAGAGCAAAGCACAGACAGAGAGACATAGGACCTGGGGCATCTGCCTTTATTAGGATCCATGGCAGAATTGCTTAATTTAAACAAAAGAGCAGGGTTTTGGTAAATCTAATGGAGGTTTATCTAAGGGACACAGAAGGAGAAGGTGCTGGGAGGCAGAGGAACTGGGAAATTAAAGAAGTTATATCAGGAACTCAGTTGTGACTGTGCAGGCTGCTATTTAGGACATGCACTTGCATGAGGGGTCTAGTGTCAGTTTAAGGTCTTTGCAGGCCATTTTCCCCAAAAATGGAGGACAAGGCAGCAATACTATGAAGTAACTTAGCTAAACTTTCAATGACCCCTTATCAAATATACAGTTTACAAATATTTTTTTCCTATTCTATATGTTGCCTTCTCACTCAGTTAAACGTTTCCTTTATTGTGCAAAAGTTTTTGTTTGACATAGTCTCATTTATCTATTTTTGTTTTGTTTCTTTTGCCCATGCTTTTGGTATCATAGCCAAGAAATAATTGTCAAATTTAATGTCATGATGCTTTTCTCCAATGTTCTCTTCTAGGACTTTGATATTTTCAGGTCTTCTGTTTAGGTCTTTATTTTGAGTTAAATTGTGCATCCTAATATATAAAAAGCCAGGGACCATTATGAACGAAACAACCAGACATACGACTGATAGCAGGCTGTGTTGGGCAACCAATCCGGCAGGCGGGGGCGGGGGGGCAGTGAGGGATGACCAAACAGCAGGCTGTGTGGGGCAACCAGCCCAGCAGGGTAGGCAGTGAGGGGTGAAAAGGCCAGCATGGGGCTTTTTCTTCACCTGAGAATGTCTTCGTTTGACACTCATTCATGAAAGCTAATTTTTGCTTGATACAGAATTCTGGGTTGACTTTTCTTTTAGCAATTCAAAAATGCTGTACCACTGCCCTAGCCAGTTTGGCTCAGTGGACAGAGCATCGGCCCTTGGATTGAAGGGTCCCGGGTTCAATTTTGGTCAAGGGCATATACCTTGGTTGCAAGTTTCCCCACCCTGGTTGGGGTTTGTGCAGGAGGCAACCAATCAATGTCTCTCTCTGACACCAATGTTTCTCTCTGTCTCTCCCTCTCCCTTCCACCCTCTCTAAAAGTCAATGGAAAAATACCCCAGGGTGAGAAT
>NW_005873148.1:17371-19956 GCF_000147115.1 Myotis lucifugus
AGCAACATTCACTCCACTCCATTTAGGCACACTAGAGTAACCGTGATCCCAAGGACTCACCATGACAGTTTTTAGTGGGTGAACTCCCAGCCTTTCTCCTATTACATAATAGATCTGGAATGAATCCAGATTGCAACCACTTCTAATAACACAGTTTTTGGGAAAGCTGCTTATCTTTCAAGCCACATAGGTCAAGATATACTGAATTGGAAATAACAAACAGTTTGCAGTTGGGGCTGTATTTTACAACATATATATATATATATATATATATATATATATATATAAAATTCTTATATGCAAATAGACCAAGAGGCAGATCAACCGAACAACTGGTTGCTTTGGTGTGCGCTGACCACCAACAAGCGTGCGCTGAAAAAGGTGGGCGTTGGCAGCAGGGTCCAAGACTAAGGTAGGGTCGGGACACTGTCATGGGGGCGAGACCTCTGGGGGTACTGAAAATTCTTTGCTCCTGTGTGCTGAGGGAAGGCACAGTGCTCATGCCTGCTGCCAGTGCTGGCCCAAATCGCTCTGTGCTGTCAGTGGGTGTGAGCGAGCCGGCTGGCCCTTTCAGCATGTGGGAGCTGAGGAGGTGGGAGCTGCCAGCAGACAGGGGATTGGGGATCACGGTGGGAGGGGCTGGGCAGGGGCATGGAGGATGGGCCAAGACCCACCCCTGTACCCACCACAGCATTGCGGCCCACAGTTCCTTTCAAGGTGCACGAATTTGTGCACTGGGCCCCTAGTTGAGAATAATGAACTTAAATATGCTTACTTAATCCGGACCAAATTAAGACAGCTTTCTTTCTCTTGTTGACTTGCCCCAGCTGTGATAATAACTAGTTTGGAGTTTGAGGCCATATTATAGTCTTTGCTCCCCCCCCCCCAAATTTTGGTGTTTTAAGGAAAAAGCTGCCATGTTGGAGACCCATCATCTCTCCCTTCAGTTTGTCTTCCATGACATCAACAAGAGCAAATTCATCCACTAAGTTTTTTGGTTTTTTTTAATATATTTTATTGATTTTTTACAGAGAGGAAAGGAGAGAGATAGAGAGCTAGAAACATCAATGAGAGAGAAACATCGATCAGCTGCCTCCTGCACATCTCCCACTGGGGATGTGCCCGCAACCCAGGTACATGCCCTTGACCGGAATCGAACCCGGGACCCCTGAGTCCGCAGGCCGACGCTCTATCCACTGAGCCAAACAAATTCATCCACTAAGTTTTTCATTAAGATCCTGGTGGCACAGGCCATGCCAACATCACCAACCCAACAATGGTAATCTTATTGTATGGGTTTTGTTCTTCCTTAAGTAGATTCAGAATCAGCTGATCCATAACAGTTGCCATACTGTACTAAGAATCCAAAAGGCCAGGCCTGAGTGGCTTAGTTGGTTGAGCTCCCTCCTGTGCACTGAAAGTTTACTGGTTCAATTTCCAGTCAGGGACATATTTGGCTTGCAGGTTTGATCCCAGTTGGGTTGCAAAGTTAACAGAAGGCAACCATCAGTATTTCACTCTCACATTAATGTCTCTCTCTTTCTCTTCCTCTCTCTAAGCATGTCCTTGGGTGAGGATTTAAAAGAAGAAGAATCAAAGGGAATCTGGAGTGCACCACAGAGGCGGGGGGTGGGGGGGGTGGGATTAGGTGACACTAGCTTTGGATCTGCACTTTGGGGAAGCTGCTCCCCTACTCTGCACATATTTTAAATTAAGCTTAGAGACTTCCCTCACCTTTTTGATATCATTTTAAAATAAGATTGTCACTTACTCAACAGGTACGGGTTACATGATATAATATGATTCTCTTTCTCTGTCCTGAGTATTCTTTCTAACAGATCTGTGACTGTTAATACAACAGATATTCTCAACTCCTTTCTCCCTGCTGGAGTAGTTGAGATCCCATTGTAAAGGCTGGTTGCTCATGTTCCCAACATCCATTGCAGCAAGAGCTCTGGTGAGTTATTCAGTCTTAGTCAATAAGGTACAAAAGGTGGAAATTTTACAAAAGTTTTCTTCCTCTACAGAATACTCACCAAGAGAATTAATTCCCTTGCCCTTCCTTCCAACTTTGAAATGTTTGGAGCTCTGCAGCCTTTTTGCAAGAACTCGATATTATTGCATTGCTAAATTAACCAGATTTATAGTCATGCAATTCCAGATTTTTTGCTATGTGAACTTTGATGATGCATCTCGTTGCTTTAAGTCCACCAAATTGACAAAAAATATTCTAAATTATACAGCTCTATTACCTATTAGGATAACATTGTCCTTAAAAATGGGGGTGTCTTTAATCTTGAGCTAATTTCCTTACCTTGATGTACCTCCATTTTCTCATTTATAATGTGTGGTTATTAATATATTTATCTTATAAGTTTGTTATAAGGATTGAATGAAACACAATGCATGAAGCTTTTATACTGTGTGCATGAAGGGATAAATAAACAGCCAAGCTTGTGTCACCTTTATCCTTTATGTTGTATATACTCACTTCTCTTCTCCTTAAGATAATTTTCTATTGTTGCTGTCTCCCACTCCTCTACACCAATTCTCTTGAACCTATATCAATTAGTCTTTGATGCCCA
>NW_005873148.1:20173-23623 GCF_000147115.1 Myotis lucifugus
CATCTCTCCTCAAACCTCCTCCCTCACTCCTCTCTTCCCCAAACTTGTTCTATCATAGTCCTCATTTTGTGAACGGAGGCTCCATTGTCTATATGTCCACTTAAAAATATCTAGAATCAGCCTACACTCCTAAATTTCTCTTAAATTCTACACTCAATCTATCAACACATCTAATTTATTCTGCCTTCAATCAGTTTCAACGAACTACAAGATAAACACTCTAATCCAATCAATTATCATCTCATACCTAATTCTTAGAATAGCTCCCTCTTCCTTTATCTTACTATAGTCTAATCTCAAAAGAATGACCAAGGTGATTTTTCAAAATTCTTATTTATTTTGCAGCTCAATTTTATTGCAGGGACTCTAGGGGGGAAGCAGAGCAAGTGGGAATTCCACAGAAATCCCCATTGTTGAGCAGGACTGCCAGGTCCCAGGTCAGTCTGGAAGCCAGGAGAGGATCAGTGTCCTTGACCCTTTGGTCCATCCTGCAGACACAGGCCCTTGTTACTTGGAGCCGAAGTAGGAAATTCCCTTTCTTGTTTCCCCAGCGACTCCAGCAGAGTGTCTACACTGTACTCAAAGTCCTTGCAATGTTCTTATTGAACAGGGCAATGTCAAACTGAACACCTCCCAGCTTGTTGAAGACCTGAGTGACTGCATGTCCACAAAGAACTAGTGCTTCTTATTAACATGTGAGGTGATCATGTCATTCTTGTGTTCAAAATATTTTAATTCTACTGCCAATCAGAATTTAGCCCAAAGTTCTCACAGAGATCCATACAATATTCACCCAACAGCTTTCCTCTCTTACATCCTACCATTCACCCCCTCAATACTCTATTCTAGTCAATGTTCTTTGATTATATCAGGCATGTTTCTCTTTCAGGCCCTTTCTTTACATAGCTCCAGAGCTGACTCTCCCATTTCTCTCTTTACTCAAATGATACCCATTGAGTGAAACTTTTCCTTCTCCTAGCCCTCCTAGCCGGCTGGCTCAGTTGGTTGGAGCTCTGTTCACTACACCAAAAGGTGAGGCAACCAATTAATGTATTTCTCTCTCACTCTCTCTCTCTTTCTCTCTCTCTCTCTCTTCACCTCTTTAAAATCAATTAAAAAATAAAATGGTCTCCCTTTCCCAATTATTCATATTTCTATGCCATGCCATATTTATTTTCCCCTAGGTCTCATTAACATCTCATATAATAGGCATTTTCTTTTATTTTCTTGACTATTTTCTGCCTTGCCTTTTAGAAATACATTACAGGAGATAGGTCTTTCATTTTGTTCATTGTTGTATCCTCAATAAATAAAACATTTATTTTATACAGTAAACACTCAACACAAAAATATTTGTTGGATAAATGTAGTGGGGTAAAGAGAGGACTATTTTATTCCCCTTGTTACGTGAAATATAAAATGAAATTCAATCCCCTATCTCACAAAGCTTTGACAATTCCAATCAACACCATTATACAGAAAATCAGGGGAATTCTGTTGGTTTATTTCATATTCAAGACCATGTGATTTCAATTTAAATATAGTAGAAGTTGGAGACTTTATTACTCAAGATTCTTCAGTATAAAAACTGGGATTCAAATGAGTCAGACTATGTATATATGTTAGGTTTATATTCAGAAATAATAGGCTCATTTGATCAATTTAATTATTAGGAGTTATCATCTGTAAAAGCCTCTGAACAATATATGATAACTAATCAATCACTATAATATTACATAACTCAACAATGTAAGGAATTGATTAGCTCGCCTCTTGGCTAATTTTATCCTGTGGAGGCATTTGAAGCACACTGCCTGCTTCCATGGGGCCAAGGGTAGGTGGAAATCATTCCCCATTTGGCCCTGCTGAAACCATGGGGGAAGGGTAGGGAGGCTTCCTTTGGAGGTTTAGGCTACCCTCTTCCTGGCCCTTTGTCTAGAGAGAGCAGACTTTTCTTGGAGCTTATTTCTGTCCATGCTTTCTGGTGGTTCTGGGTTGGCACCTTCCATAGCGCTCTGTCCAGGACATGTGGGAGGCAATAAGGAAGCCAGGAACTCACCGCCATATCATTCCTCCAGTTATGAGGTTCCTAAACAGTTTGCCTTCTTCGCTCTGCCTTTCACAGTCCTTCTATGCTTATTTGTTTTGTTATATACAGAGGTTTTTAGTTTTAGTAAAAGAAAGGAATGAGGTTACTCTATCTTGGCTGGAACCTAAAGTCCTATTGTCTTGTTTTGTTTTATTTAATTAGTATTTTAGTCTAAGAGAAATCAATTCATTAAAAAGTAGAATTTCAATTAAACACAAGACATTTCTTTTTATCATGATATTTTATTATGACATGCCTTTAGCAATTAGGTGAATCAGAAGGTATTTATATGCTCATTAATATAATTTTCTAAAAAACTTGTCATAAATTTTATGATACTTCAAATAAATCTTCATTTCTCCTAACCAGGTTTTAATCTCCAACTTACTTTGTGAGAAGTCTAAGAGAGTGATGTAACTCTTATTTATATTCATTGTAAACCTTCAGAAAGGGCTTATTTCATAGTTTTACTAAATATATTCAAATGTTCAACACTTATTTTGTTTGTCGTATTATAGTTTTTGTAAGCTTTTATAGAAGCAAACTTCTATCACTAGTCCTTCTAAGTTATTTACTTTCTAGGAAAAGAGATATGTGAAAAGTAAAGGGTAGTAAGAATTTTTAAATTAGAAATTTTTGTTTTCCTCCAATGTTCTTTTCAATGGGGGAATTGAAATTTAATGATATAACTTTACATCCACGTTTTTTTTGAAATAAAAATAAATGATCACTAAGAACATAAAGCTTTGAATATGCTTTTTCAGGATAAGTGAAGAAACTTTGAAGCTATTTTTAATAAATAAATTAGAGTTATAATTTAGATCTTTCATCTAATCCCATGAATACTTAGTTTTTACAGTAAAGAATTAGAAACACTTCTAGCTCATGTGCTATCTATAGTTAAATTTAGATGTTAAAAAGATTTATATGTACATAAATATGAAAAGCATATTAAAAAATTCAGTGAGTAAGTCATGATAACATGCCATACAATCAAGGAATGGAGTCAGGGACTAAATTATTAAAAATCAGATGTGATGGTAAGAAAATTCATCAAATTACTAAGATTTGAAAACCTAATTGAGAGCTGAAAATGTAATACTTAAATGAATTACAGGCTATATTGAAAGGAGCAAGTATCTTTGTGCTAATGCCCAGAGAAATAGCAAATGAACTCCTTGACCGATACATTTACATGACTTTGAATTAGCACATTTGCAGTGTCCAGAATATTAATGTACTAGAAATCAGCACAGTGTAAGTATAAATATAGAATTTATTTTAAGTTTGAAAATGTTGTATCATTTGATAAACAGTATTTATATTTTTCTAAGCTTATTCTTATTTCAAATACTATGTCC
>NW_005873148.1:23723-31944 GCF_000147115.1 Myotis lucifugus
AAAAAATCTCTTTAGCTCTTTCTTTCCTTTTAGTTTTTGAAATAGCCTTCTCTCCACAAGGACTCCAGGCCATTAAGAAAAAAAATATATTATTGCAACATCTTCTACCAGACACTTAAATTATTCCCCACAAAGTTACACTTTATTTATGAGTAAAAACAAAACTTGAAATTCCTCAGAACCAAAACTATCACAATCTAGACTTTATTATGTCATATATTTAAATACAAAATAGTATTTACTATCATGATTATCTACTTTTCAATATTATTTCTTTATTCTTTATGTCACAGAGGCTTATTTTTTAGTGAATTGTGAAATCAATTTAGTGGGTCCAGCTCAGAATTCAGAAAAGAAAATATTATAAAGAAATGTAGAATAGAATGGGAAGAGAAATGATATACCAGAGTTCATCACACATACTAAGGAAATATAATTTTACAAAAAATTTAGTTGCTAAATTTACAGAATTGTGATTTAGCTATATTATTAACTGTGCTTTCAAACAATTAAAAGCCGTTTTTTGGAAGACCAATGTTAGATATCCTTCGCTAATGTTCATTAAGTGCCTAACATGTGCTGTATACTCTAAGTGCTCTCTATGCATCCCTCTTACTCTTGACAAGAACGCTATGAAATAGGTGATATTATTATTTTGAGGATTTGCAGACTTTAGTAGCTTTGTGACGTTAAGATGGTCAAAGTTACAAAGCTAATATATAGTAGAGGCAGTTTTCAAACCCACAGTTAAACTCTAAGTTCCATGTTATATATTACTTTGCACTCTGGGTAGCACAGCAGTTTCTGAATAGTTGAATTTACACACTGATGAACATACATTTGCCCTCTGGAATAAGTCATTTTTTAGGTGAATAAAGGCATTAATAGTTCCGGGACATGAGATTTCCCACTTCTGGTGGAAAGAAAAAAGGTTAATCATGTCATCATTGGATTGCAGTGTATCGTATTATGAATTAAACAACACGTCAACCAAATTGAAAATATCCAACATTGAATATTAGTAGTGATTAATTCAATATTAATTTTTCTTTGATTAAAAATAATATTCAGTTCCTAATATGTATACAATACAGTACTAGAAACTTTGGGACAGTGGGAAATATGAAGATATATTTCTCTTCTTATATCAGTACCATTTTTTATTTCACAAAGTTTCAAGGACAGTAACTACAAAAATGTGCTTGAAAGTATCAGTAATACTGTTTTATTTTTGTGGATTTAATTCCATAAATGTGATGATTTATGAAAAGAAACATTAGATGCAGTAGACTCACTGAATGAAATAATTTTGATAAAGGAACTTATGGCATAAATAGTGAGACAGATTTACAGTAGAGACATATTGAAAGTAAAATAAGTATATAAATCACCTTAGCATTGTGATAATTATATTTCACTCATCCTTGAATGATAAAAATAACTCTGCCATAAGAAGGTGCATAGCCTTACACAATAACAAACTTTCTAAGTTTTAAAATTTCTCATGTAAAAAGTGGAAAAGTTATTCAAAGTAGATGACTACAATTTCTTTTTGGTCCAGAATTCTTCAACACACCCTTCATTGTGACAGGAAGGAATAAAAAGACATCAAGAATCAAGGACCAATAGTAATTCACAGAAACATAAATACATTCTTGCTCTGTTTTCCTCCAGCAGGTCTTTCATGAGTTGCTGTCCTTCAGAGCCCTACTGGCTGGCTCCCTCTTCCTGCCCCCATCCACTTATTCCAAATGGTCTGTCTAGTTTTGTACTTTTTTACTCAAAGATGGTTTGTGCTGTCTGGGTGAAATGTACAATCTACTTAAATCAATTCTCTTTTCTGGATTTTGCTCCTTGGAAGACTGAGTTTTGTGAGGTGATTTTGTAGAAACTGAGGCAGAAAGAAGAATGAGGCAAACACCAGAGGACCTGTGATGGGTTCATCATGGAGATTGTGAGGCCTCCAAAGGTCAGGTGGCCCAGAACCCATCAAAGTGGTTTCTAGTATTCCAGTCTCAGGTTAAAAAGAAATCTCCCTGCCCCAAGCCTAGAGCACAGACACAGAAGAACCATAGAGCTCCCAAGGTCTGGTAGGCTTGTCATCCATAATAGGCTGAAGATTCAAGGCCTTTTCCTCCTTTCTTGGGCACCAATCAGGACTTAGGATTTCTCTGGCAACCTTAGGGAAAAGAGGTGAGGAACCGCAGTAGTATTCTGGAGTCAGATTTATTATGCTGCTTTAAAACAGAAGAAGAAAAAAGAAAACCTAAAACAATGGCATTCAATTTACATGTACTTTTTGAGCAAAAATTTGTATCTGTCAGATAAGACAAATCAACCCAAGCTGTAAAACCTTGTGTAAGTGGAAGACACATCATAGATTGATTTTAGCCACTGAAATTAGAGACGACTGATTTGGAGAACTATTGTGAAGAAATAAGTATAGATACTCCAGTCATTGAACACTTGGAGTGCGGGTGAATTTCCCGCCAAAATATAAGATGGCTCTGTCTTTTGGTTTTGTTCCATCCACCAAAAGGGTGGATTACAAACAAATATTTGGTAATACGCAGTTACAATCGGCCCGAGTTTACACGTTTCCCGCACTCCACCGCAAATCTATATGAACCGAGTTAAAGACGGCTCCCGCGGAGTACGCGCAATTCACGCGAGCCGACTTAACTCGTTTCCCGCACTCCAAGTGTGAAAAGAAGTAAATGTGGATACTCAAGTCACTGGTGATTGGAGTTTTATTAGTGGAGTGGGGAGTCTGAGTTTGAAAGATGATGCAAAATAAATAAAATAGAGTCCTGAGTACCACCCAAAGTACAGCTCACACACAGGGCCGGCAGTCCTGACAGCTATTGCCTATGATAGAAATGATATCCCAGAAATGAGGCCAAGGTACTGTAGGAAGACTTCAATGTTAATTATGAAACACTTCTCAATGGTGTGGAGGCGGTGACTTATTGAGTGCCCCAGAGCTGTGGCTTCAGGGGTTATTTGCTCTCCCGGGCTCAGGAGTAAGATTTTAGTGAATGTAGCCCAGTAGTCGAATGCTTTACCACAGATTTGAGGGCACTCTGCGCACCTGAGAACCACTTTTCAGACAGATAATGGAAAAGAAGTGTGTGTGTTAATTTTGAGGTTATAGACTTTGGTTTATATGGATAATGGACCAGGTAGCTTTTGATTGTGGGATGTGGAAGAGATCCATTTAGAATGGATGGGAACAGGCATATGTAAGTGTGGTTTTTGCCATCTATGGCTGAGTCAAGCTGATCCCAGCTGTGAAAAGCCCTGACTAACAATTTGCAGGAAAGCCAAAGATGAAACCCTAATGCAGTCCCTTTCAATGTTGCTTCTTCCAAGTCTCCCACACCTCTAACACTCATGCAAACACAGATCATGGTTATTTGTAATACCTCCTTTTTCTCAGTGTGCTTATTGGGGGGAGAACATTAGTTTTTCAGCCTGGGACTGTATTAGCCGCTGTATGATTTCTGAACACTGTGGCGGCAGTGACCAGTGATCATATAAAGGCTTCTTTTTTCTGCCTTCCATTGTTTCAGGGAGTTTTTCTTGGCTCTCATGTGAACGAAACTGCCTGTCTTTCATTCTGTCCCTATATAGAAGCCTTTTGCTTCAGAGGTGGTTATTGCTCTCTGAGTGTCCCTATGCCCAGAGCCACCCATGCTCAGGACTAGACCTCAGTTGGCCTTTGCTTTATTCTCCACTTTAGGGAGCCTTGCCTCTGCTCTGACAGGGACTTCAAGCTTTTCCATTCACACAGAAAACTTAGGGCTGATAAGGTATAAATATTTTGGGATAAATGAATTAATACTGGCAAGCAATTTGTGAAAAGCTGGGACTGTCCAGTGGTGACCATTTAAATCACTTGATTTCATTATTGTATAATAATTAACCATAAAGGCAGAGAAGCTGTTGCAGATCATATTTCTTTAAATTCAGAAAGTCTTAATTACGGAGAAATATTCTTCCACTCTGAAGGCTGCAATTAATGCTGCCATGGCACTCTGCCTTGTCAACTTTAGATACAGGGAACGTTTCCAGAAATACGACAGACTTCCTGGCTATGTCTCTTGTTTATGAAATACTTTATACATTGACATTTAGAAATTTCTATTTACTTGATCTCAGATGGTCATATATTACATTAAAGAAAATTAGAAATGATTATAACTTTTCCCAAGTCAGGGAAAATTCAATATCTAGTGCATTGTGATTTTTCCTGTGCACCATTAACAAATACATTTCTAAATTCCAGTTGCCTTTCTAACCCTACCACTGGTAATAACAATGGACTTTGCTATTTTCTAGCAGCACCCACATTGTATTCATTTCAGTGATTTGCCCTTACGTTCTTATGTCATGTAACAAAAATATGGGCAACCTAAATTGCTAGAAGATGTATTCATTTTGTAGGATTTGCCTTTTTTAAGTAGGATATTTTGAGATGCTGGTTAAGAAAAAATGCAGTAAGAAGTTATGAAAGACAAGAAAGTAAAAGTATGTAAAATCCTTGAAATGAGCTACAGATAGACATTGGAATTTTTGAGGATGAATTCAAATACTATAACCAACAGTAATGAAGAAAGGCATTGCTAAATATATCAAACACATGGTATAAGGTGGAAATTAAACTTTTAAGACTTGTTTTAACATTCTACTGTTCAGCTTTATCACAGCAAGGAACAAAGGGATAAATGTGCAACATAAAAAGAACTGAAAATATGATAAGACTATCATCAGCTAGTTATTTCACCTGTAAAACTGCCCCCCCCCCGCCACACACACACACAGACACACACTAAAATGACAGTGGCTTTAATACAGTAATTATTTGGGTAAGTTATGGCCTTTATTTTAAAAATCCTTTTCATATGTGGTCATATATCTTTTGTGGGTAGAAATAGTGGTTGGCTTGGCACTATCTCAGTAACATATCTTTGAATCCTTTTGTTTGTGGTTTGTAGCAAAAGCTCCTTGTCATTTCTGCACAGTACTAAGACAAGGCAAAGCCTTTTCATTTTTTATTACTAAAGGAAATACAGTAGTATTATGGCACTGGCTTAAAAATATTATTTGTAAGAATAAATCAAACATAATTTTCCTGTCTTAACTGATCTTGCAACATTATTCTTTTCATACTCTGAATATACTTTTGCCATTCTTTTTCCATACTAGTTTATTTCAGGTAGCTCTGTGAATGATTACTCATTTGTTCAATATATATTCCCTAATAGCCTACTATGTGTCAGGCACTTTTCTTCATATCAAATTGAATGTACGTATCAGATAAAAATATCTGATTGGCTTCATTAATGCTGATTAGAAATGATCCTTTATGTTTGTGGTGAAGAGTGAAACAAAGGAAAGCCATTTCTTGAGAAACATTTCCATTTTAGTACAAAGGAGAACCACTGGAAACATTAATTTGTTTCTGATAAATAATAATTAAAATTATAGGAAGAAAACCCACAAAATTTAGCAAATGGTTCTAATAACATATTACATTGTAAAAACTAATCATCTTGACAATCTTTACAAATAATATTTGCAGTGTTTTGTTGTGCTATCAAATTGTCTTTTTGAATCTGACTTTGGCTCAGGTGTGGACACCTGCACTCTAAGATTTAAACTGCTTGGCAAGGCATGAGGATCAATCTACCGAAGCCACGCAGTTCTGAGGCAGACCATTCTTAGGGCTCTATGATAATCCATTATTATTGAGAATGTATGTGAAATATTATATCATATAAGCATTTTATTGCTGTAATTTAATTATGTAAATTCCTCATCCATTATTCAAAGACCATAACTATTCTATTGTCCTCTATCTCACAAAATATAATTAATTTATTTATATTAGATTAATATTCTCAAGTTCTTTTAAAGTAAGAGTTCCCATTTTATATTGTTATTATTTTATTTGACTATTCATGCTAGCAATAGTATCTGCTTTTCTGTTACATTCACTCCAATAAGTATTGTGTTATTTTTTCAAGTAAGGTAAGGATCAGCTAGATTTGAAAAAATAAGCAAGATTAAATAACTTAAACATGAATAGACTAGAACTAGCATTCAAAAAGCAAGTGACATGTCATGGAACATGCAGATTGTTGACTTTGAAACATAGTCAAGATTTTAAGCCTTTAATTCTCTTCTTTATATATATATATATGCACTAGAGGTCCAGTGCATGAAATTCATGCACAGGGGGCGGGGTTCCCTCAGCCCAGCCTGCACCCTCTACAATCCGGGGCCCCTTGGGGGATGTCTGACTGCAGTCCGACATCCCTCTAACAATCCTGGACTGCTGGCTCCTAATCACTCACCTGCTTGCCTGCCTGGTCGCCCCCAACTGCCCCCCTGCTGGCCTAGTCATCCATCACTGTCCCCTCCTGCCACCCTAATTGCCCCTAACTTCCCCCCACCACCAGCCTGGTCACCCCCAACTGCCCCCCTTCTGGCCTGGTCACCCCCAACTGCCCCCCTGCCAACCTGGTCGCCCCTCACAGCCCCCCCCCCACTGCCTGGTTGCCCCACACAGCCTGCTGTTCAGTCATTTGGTTGCCCCTCACTAACCCCCCCGGTTGGCCTGGTTGCCCCACACAGCCTGCTTGTTCAGTAGTTTGGTTGTCCCTCACTAACACCCCTGCTGGCCTGGAATTAGGCAACCACCTTGTGAAGGCATAAGGATTAATTTGCATATTACCTCTTTATTATATAGGGCTAGAGGCCTGGTGCACAAATGCGTGCACAGGTGGAATAAGGTCGGCCCACTCCAATGGGAGCCAATCAGGCTGGGCCAGTGGGGGGGAGGGGGTGTGGGTGGTTGGCCAGGTGGCCCCGCCCCTGATCAGGGTGGGAGGGGCTGATTGGGGCTGGAACGGGCAGGGGGAGAGGCCATGGGCAGTTGTCTGGCTGACCCCACCCCAGATCAGGGTGGGGGCCAATCAGGGCCAGGCCACCGGGGGGCATGGCCAATTAGGTGGGCCGATCAGGACCCTGATCAGCTAGTTGACTGAAGCAGTGCACCTCATAGCAACGGGTCATTCTGGTCGCTTGGCTTTTATATATATAGATATATTTATTGATTTCAGAGAGGAAAAGGGAGTGGGAGATAGGTGGAAACATCAATGATGAGAGAGACTCATTGATCGGTTGCTTCCTGCATGCCCCACTCTGGGGATCAAGCCCACAACCCAGGCATGTGCCCTGACTGGGAATGGAACCATGACCTCTAGGTTCATAGGTCGATGCCAACCACTGAGCCAGTGGGACTTCTTTTTATCTTTTTTTATTATGGTCTGCCTTGATTGTAACTTTCAAATGTTAGGAACTGTATCTATGTAGTTTTCTTTTTAATATCACCATGAACATTCATCTTAATTTATTATAATTGTTTTTTAAGTCATAAGTCTTTCCCAATATGTTATGTGCTTTCTGAAGGCAGTGAGTATCCCTATTATGCTACTGTGAAGTCCATTGCACTTAGCATAGTGCCTGGCAGATAGTGAGCCTTAAAAATAATGTGTAGAAAACACAAATTAATAGTTTAAAATGATAATTATTTTCCTATGGATAATGAGGGTTATTATGTCAAATATTATTTTTCTCACCAAGTTAGATACATATATTTTTCCTGAAATTTCAGTCCATAGGAGAATACATTAAAAACATTTGCCATTGGAGCTAAAAGTGGAAATTTTTTTAAAAGTGAATATACAAAGTATTGTTAAATGTGCTTTACACATATAAATTTATTTGGTTAATTGATTTGGAAAATGTATTCCATATATTGGTTGTCCTTGAGATCATGCTTGTTAAATTTAAAATTACTTGAATAAGTGAGCACTTGAATAAAATAATTTGATATTAATTTAGATAATTATCACAAAATTATAATTGCATGTACTCTAGAATATTTTTATAGGAAAAACTGACAAAATATAACAGGCACAGAATGAGGATAGAATACAAATAAGAGAACTTCATATTTATGAAGAGTTTTCCAGTTTATTAATCATATTCCTACGCATTTTCTCATTATCTTTTAAAAAAAATCTATGGTACTCAGTCTGTTCTCTGTATTTATGAGTCTGTTTCAATTTTGTTTGTAATTGATTGTGTTCATTAAATTCCACATATAAGTGGAATCATATGGTATTTGTCTTTCTTTGACTGGCTTTTTTCA
>NW_005873149.1:0-7767 GCF_000147115.1 Myotis lucifugus
TTCCTCAACGCAGAGAAACAGCACAGAGACTTTCTGAAGTTGCCCGCTGACCTGATGCTACCGCTTCTGCTTCTAGAACAGCAGACGGCAGGCGGCCGAGGTGTAGAGAAGCCAGGCCGGCCGCCATGGTGCAGGGAGGGGCGGCCTGCAGGAGCCAGCGAGGGCCCTGGTGGCTGACCGGGGGATGCTCATTCCCCTCCATGCCCCTCCCCGCCCAGGAGCACAGGCCGCGGGGGCCGTGCACGCAGGGTGTTGGCATCGCCCGGCTCTCCCAGCAGCAAACACTCACACCATCGTAGGAAAGCACATTTGATAGGAGCTCAGGGGGATTCATATCCTGGGATTCAGGGTCGCTCGCTCCCCTCCCCCTTTCCTGGGGAGGGAGGAAGGTGTGGAATTCCGCAGTGGCAGTGCCTACAGCAGTGATGGCGAACCTTTTGAGCTCGGCGTGTCAGCATTTTGAAAATCCTTCCTACACACAATAGAAAAGCAAAAGGCGATTGACCAAATAATCACCAATTTAATACGTAAACCTTCAAAACTTCCATCAATCAAAACCTAACAAAGATAAGTCTACAGAGAGAAGAGCTGTAACACAGGTGAGAGAGAACCAATATCCCTAATATATCTAATTCTTACATTCATTTTAAAAGACACAAGTTTAATGAGGAAACTGGTGAGATCGAGGCATTTATAAAAGAAAGGAGGCAAGGAGCCCTGGCTGGGGTGGCTCGGTGACTGGAGTGTCGCCGGAGCACCAACGGTCTCAGTCCCAATCCCGTCCAGGGCGCTTACCTGGATGGCGGGTCCATCCCAGGCCCAGGTGATGTGTCTCTATGGAAACTGCCCTGTTTTTAACAACTGAAACCTCCCCTCCCCTTAGAACGCGTTTATTCCCCCCTTTTCAGGGACAGGAGACCCAGGAGGAGGGCGACGCTGTTGACCGATGACCTACGGCCAGTAAACCTGCCGACACCAGTTTCCCACCCTTAAACCTTGTCCACCGCGTTCCCTGGGGGTGACTGACTCACAGACGGTTTCTTCCTGGAAACTCCCTCCGGCTGTAGGTGAAGGAAGGCTGTGCAGGCAAATCTCAGATGCCCCTGCCCCTCACCCCTCGCCCCTCGCCCCCCAGGGGCCTAATCCGCTCCCTGTGGGTGTGGGCGGGCTTGTGACGTTCACTCTCAGGATCAGGTGAAGGGAGTTTGCAGGAGTCAGCAAGGCCCCTGTCACGTGACTCTGAGTTACTCGCAGGCGATTGGCCTGCGTGGGACTGACCCAAGCCAAGGAGCCCTTTCGAAGAGCGAGATTTCGCTCCTGGCCGGGGAGGAATGAGCTGCCACCTTTGCAAAGGTCTCTGGGAAGGCCCGTGGGCAGGTCACATGGCAGGGGCCACTCGCAGCCTCTGGGAGCCGACAGCCAGTGAGAACAGGGGACGTCCGTCCAGGCTGCGTGGAGACAAACTGCATCTTTCCCCGTCGAACCTCCCTCGCCCCAGCCCGCACCTGGACCGCATCCCGGTCAGACCCGAAGCAGAGAACCCTGCTAAGCCGTGCGGGACCGTCACCCAGAAAAGCCACGAGGTCATCAACTCCAGCTGTGCAAGCGGGTACCTTGGCAGTGACGTCACCCAGCAACAGGGGCGATGACAGAGACCAGCTGCCCTAAGATCAGGAGCGTGTTTTCCAACATGCTGCTTCTATGGGAAGAAATACATGATTACCGAGAAAGAAGTGGTCTATGGTTATTGATTATAACTGAGTATGTGGGGAAAGCCAGTTCCTACATTAATTTCATAGTCTTTCAATCCAGGTGTGTCGAGCTGGGCTCACGAGTGGTATTTCGTGATAGAATAATTTGTTAAAAGCCAGAAGGAGGCGTGGAGGCCTCTTGTGAGTTGAGCATTTGGGAGTTGAATTGTGTGATTCAAATGTACAATGTCCTGACTGTGGCCACGGCAGCTCCGAGTGAATCAAAGGGACACACACCAGGAAAGGGAGGGGGAGGAAGTGTGCCCCGCGGCAGGCTGACCGCTGGGCTGGCCTGGGCGGGCGGGACCCTGTGGCTCCGTGGCGGCTGTCACAAATCGCCACACACGCCGTGGCTGACGGACATGGACTCAGGACTCCCCGTTCTGTTTAGGAGTCAGGGTCGCCGCTCACACTGCCTGGCTCCTGGCCGCCCTGGGTGGGAATCGGGGTGTCAGCTGGCCAGGCTGTAATCCAGGCTCTGGTTATTCAACTAGAAAACAAAGCCAAACAGAAAGTCAGGCAATACAAGTAAATCCAGACTCTTTTTTTTTTTTTTAAAGAAAAGTCTAATTTAAAGGAGGAGCATGTATGCCCCTGGCAAAAGCACTTGTTGACAAACCCCCCTAACGATGATCTTCAGTGGAGAACTGGTGAGAGAGTCCCACTAAGACGGGGGAGAGGCAAGAGCACCATTGCTCACACGGGGTAGAGGAGCGAGGATGAGACGCTAACGGGCACCCACGGTGCTCACCTTGCCGGCAGAACCCGTTTCCTTTCCATGTCAGGACTCAGGTCCCCGCGTCCTCACGGGTGTCGCCTGGGGGACCCCTCAGCTCCCGGGCCTCTCTGGTCCCCTCCATCTCAGAGACGCGATGGTGCCCACAACCTCGCACACTCGGAGTCTCTGACTTCTCCCCCCGCCTCGCTGACCCAGCGGAGAGACGTCGTGCAGGTGAGGAGAGTCGTGGGCCCACCGGGAGGCTCTCAGTCCTGGGGTCCAGCCGCAGCACCTCGCAAGGTCTTCTCTGTCTCGCCACGTGACCTACCCTGTCCTGAGAGTGGGCGCAGGCATCGTGGGGCCACTGCTCTGCTCGCCACGATGCCCTGAGAGGGCAGGGGCAAGGCCAGCACGAGGTCTCCATGCGGCCAGCCTGATGCTACGAGGTGTTACGCTGAGCCCGTGGCGGGGCGAGAGCGGCCCCTCGCAGGGGAAGCCACGGCTTAGCACTCGCCGCGTGGTCCACCTTGTGGCGGAAGGCAAGGTGCGGCCCCGCGGCTGGTCTGCTGCACACTGGCCACGTGTGGACGTGGATGTGGGTCAGCCTCGCACGCGTAGATCTTGGGAAAATGAATCTCATTTTTGTTTTATAAAATGGGGGCAAGGAAATGCAGTGAATGATAACCTGAGGGATCATGACAGGCTTTACTGGCCTCTTAGGGTTTAAACATGATGATCCGCGTGCGTGATGATCGTGCACGATGATCCACGTGTGTGATCCACGTGCATCATGATCCGCGTGCGTGATGATCCATGTGCGTGATCTGCGTGCGCGATGATCCATGTGCATAATCTGTGTGCATGATGACCCGCGTGTGCGATGACCCGCGTGCGGGCCTTGCACGTGGTGGGTGGTGAACAAACCTGCTTCCTCCTCTCCTGCTCGTCCTCCAGGATTGTCGGATTGCGGAGGAAATGGCTCTCTCCAGGAAGGACAACTCGGAGGGAACAGCAGAGACGCCCACGCTGTGTTCTACTCCCTTCCCGCCCGGTGGTGTCACAGCCTTTACACCCGTGTGGACGGTAACAAGCACACACAATGGACACAGCCAATGGCAGGGTGTGGACGAATACCATGTCACCATGTGCAGGTGTGAAATGTTATGTTTCCATGAATCCGTGAACTGCAAGTGAGTGAGAGGAAGCGAAGCTTGGTCCTTTTCTTTCTGCCTCTGTACGGAAGGGTTAAAAGTGGCTTCTTCTGAGAGTGACAGATGTGAAAAGTTCATAAATAATTCACACAGCAGGACAATGGGGAGTAATTGGGAGCCTATGCATTAAGCGCCATTGTCTGTTATAAATATCCGCTCCGGTTCTTCCGCGGCCAGCACGGGAGTCAGTATTGGCAGTGAAGCCGCCGCGGTGAGCGTGGCTCAGGCCGTCCACTCAGGCCCCGGGGAGCGTGGCTCAGGCCGTCCACTCAGGCCCCGGGGAGCGTGGCTCACGCTGTCCACTCGGGCCCCAGGGAGCGTGGCTCACGCTGTCCACTCGGGCCCCAGGGAGCGTGGCTCAGGCCGTCCACTCAGGCCCCGGGGAGCGTGGCTCAGGCCGTCCACTCGGGCCCCGGGGAGCGTGGCTCACGCTGTCCACTCGGGCCCCAGGGAGCGTGGCTCATGCTGTCCACTCGGGCCCCAGGGAGCGTGGCTCACGCTGTCCACTCGGGCCCCAGGGAGCGTGGCTCACGCTGTCCACTCGGGCCCCAGGGAGCGTGGCTCATGCTGTCCACTCGGGCCCCAGGGAGCGTGGCTCATGCTGTCCACTCGGGCCCCAGGGAGCGTGGCTCACGCTGTCCACTCGGGCCCCAGGGAGCGTGGCTCACGCTGTCCACTCGGGCCCCGGGGAGCGTGGCTCACGCTGTCCACTCGGGCCCCGGGGAGCGTGGCTCATGCTGTCCACTCGGGCCCCAGGGAGCGTGGCTCACGCTGTCCACTCGGGCCCCGGGGAGCGTGGCTCATGCTGTCCACTCGGGCCCCAGGGAGCGTGGCTCACGCTGTCCACTCGGGCCCCAGGGAGCGTGGCTCATGCTGTCCACTCGGGCCCCAGGGAGCGTGGCTCACGCTGTCCACTCGGGCCCCAGGGAGCGTGGCTCATGCTGTCCACTCGGGCCCCAGGGAGCGTGGCTCACGCTGTCCACTCGGGCCCCGGGGAGCGTGGCTCAGGCCGTCTGCTCAGGCGGGTTGTGACGCTGGCCTCCGTGGCGGCGGGGTCCTGGCTCACGCAGCGCCGAGCTCTCGGGGGGGTCCCGGGAGCCGACGTCTCCCCTGAAAGCCCAGGCCCCCTCCGGGGCGTCCCCCCTGCACAGCGAGAACCTCCCTGGAACTTTCCTCCTGGCATTTGGGGTTTTTACTGTTTGTTTGTTTCTCCAGCTACTGCGAGCTCCTCGGTGTGGAAACCACATGTGCTGACCCCGTTTGTGGGTCGCCCTGTGTTTCCGGGTTCGAGCTGCCCCGCCCCGTAAAGCACCCCAGTTGGAGACACTAGGACCTGAGCCACAGCAGAGGGTGGGGAAGCAGGTAGGACAAGGGAGGCCTGCCAGCTACTGGGAGAGCGGCGGGCAGCCCTGGTCTGTGACGCAGCGGAAGCCGTGGGGGGACCAGGAGGAATGTAGCTTCCGCTTCAAACACCTTACCCTGGCCTCAGCTTCCCCCAGATTTAGTTCGTTTATTGAACCTGACAGATATAAGTGTAATTTGTGCTTTTTCAGAAGTATCTTCAGTTGCTTAGCAATTCAAAATCAGCAACGGTCCCTCTAATCCAGCGGTTCTCAACCTGTGGGTCGCGAACCCTTTGGGGGTTGAACGACCCTTTCACAGGGGTCGCCCAAGACCATCAGAAAACACATCTATAATTACATATTGTTTTTGTGATTAATCACTATGCTTTAATTATGTTCAATTTGTCACAATGAAAATACATCCTGCATATCAGATATTTACATGTCGATTCATAACAGTAGCAACATGACAGTTATGAAGTAGCAACGAAAATAATTTTATGGTTGGGGGTCACCACAACATGAGGAACTGTATTAAAGGGTCGCGGCATTAGGAAGGTTGAGAACCACTGCTCTAATCTGAAAAGAAGGAAAAAGAACATAAAAAGCATCTGGGCCGGTGGCCCGCGGATCTGAGGGTGAGGCTGTGCCCAGCGGGCGGGTGGAGAGAGCGCGTCGGCCGACGGGGCCCACGGGCCGTGCGTGTCCTTGTTCAGGGAGCGGCGGGCGCTTTCCCCGAGGAGCCGCCCCTGGAGGCCGAGACACGCGTGCTGGCCTCTGGCTCCCACCCTGCGAAAGCTCACGTCGAAGAACTGACACCGTGTCCACGTCACCACCCCACTGAGATGGACACGCCCTTGAACCTGTGGCCGGGGCCACGTTAACACGTGGTTCTCGCTCAGCGAGCTCCTCAGACACAGACGCCGAGGAGGGCCCTGAGCCGGCTCTTCGGGGCCGATGCCCGGACGTTCAGCCTTCGTGGAGCCTGAGAGATTATCGCTGCTCCTGGGGCTTTTCCACGGCACCAGCGCAGGGCGCCTGGCAGCAACCAGAATAACCACCGTTTCAACCAGTTATTCCCCCTCCAGCTAGGCTCCATCTGGGGGACTGCAGCGGGGAGGGAGTGGGGGCAGGAGGGCCGGGGGGACAAATGGCGATGGAAGGAGACTTGCCTGGGGTGGGGAACACACAGTACAACGCACAGATGACACATTATGGACGTGAACCCCCGAAACCCATGCCATTTTATTAACCAAGGCCACCCCGATACGTTCGATAAAAACATTTTGGTAGAAAGAAGATCAGCATTAGCCTGGCAGACACTTGGGGGGCGGGGCGGGGCCAATGGGTCTTGAGTCAGGATGAGGGGGAGACGGCTGTCCCATCAGCGGGATGAGTGTAGAGGAGAAGGCGGTGTAGGGAGACGGTGGGGAGCTCACCAAGCGCCGGAAGAACATCACCAGAGACTTTGCAACCGATACTCCACTCCGATTCATAGCGACGCATCATTACGTGTCAACCGAAAGAGTCAAGCATTTTCCACAAAACGCTGGTATTTTATAGAGCGCCTCCCTGGAGGCCCTTAAAGAAACAGTGCACGCGCACACACTGCACGTTACATAAGAGTTAGCATTTGGGTCCCTTACCCGTGAAGTCCGCTGACACATGTTATTTTAGTTCAGCTCAGAGTGGCGGGGAGTAAATGCCATCCCTGGAGAGACGGCCGTTTCTATTCCGCGCGCCCCTGCCCTTTCCCCGAGCAGACAGCAGGTCCGCGCAGCGGCCTCGCGCGGACGGTGTGGAGCCCGAGGGGGGTTTGCAGAAACCGTCCTGTGTGAAACGGCCTGGAGGGACCGGCCTCTCCGTTACGCTGGGTGACTCCCCCAGCCACCGGCCGAGCCAGCCAGCACCCGCGCCACCCCTGCTCTCCTCCTCTCCTCCTGTCTCCCCGAAACTGCATCCTGCTGACGCCCCCTCCTAAGTAACCCCCAGCCCTTGTACCCACCCTCCTTCTGTGTCCACCTGGCATCTTCATCACCTACGTGGCCTGCACCCCGCTCCCACCTGGAACTCCCTGGCCCCTGTCTGGCAGCCGGAGTAAGTTTATAAGATGAAGATTCAACGATGTGCACCCCCTTCTTCAGCACCAAGGGATTAGTCCTAACTCGCTGGCGTGGCTCATGTGCCTCTTCCAACCTTACTCGGAGGAGGGTCGCTGGCTGCCTTCCGGGCCCATGTCCCCCTCCCCCCTCCTCCTGCTTCCCGCCCCACCCCTGCCTCCCACCTGTGCGCCTGTTTCCTGTGATGTCGCCTGCGGTTGTCTCCCTTCCTAAACTGGGGGCACTCACCCCTTATCCAGTAGGAAGTATTTATCCTTCAAGACACAAATGGCCCTTCTCGTTTTTATTTTTATTTGTTCATGTTTTTACTAGAGGGCCCGGTGCACAAAATCCGTGAACTGGAGGGGGTCCTCAAGCCCACCCTGAGCCTTCTCGCAGTCTAGGAGCCTCCCGGGGGATGTACGACAGATGGGTTAAGCCAAAGAGAGATGGACCTAAACACCTCCAAATGAACCACCTGTAACGCTGTAGCGAAGCGAGAAAGACTCCTGGCCGCACACTATTTGCTCATCCACCTGCATCGCGGCTAAGGGGTTCCGGGCAATTTGGGCCACCCCGGGGGGAGCCACTAGCCATGGAGGGTGCAGCTCCTGGATTGAGCTACTGCACCTGATGTTTGTTGGC
>NW_005873149.1:8161-9707 GCF_000147115.1 Myotis lucifugus
GGAAACTTTTGCAAGTTTAAAATGAACTTGGGAAAAGTGGACACACTCGGAGCTCCAGGTTTCCCCTCCAGCATCTTCCGGGAACAGCAGCGAGGAGAGACACGTCCCCTCCACCAAACCCACACACGAATATCAAAATCTGTTTGATCATGAATTTAAATTAAAAAAATCCATACGCTCAAATCACTTTTATTTTTAATGTTCCCCTCCTTCCTCAAATGCATGGACATAATGTTTCTCATTGCAACTCAGAAACAACCCAAAATAGCTGCCAAAATCTTACAAATAAACATAAAACCAAGGCTTCTGCGGGACAGAAATAGTCCCCACTTCTGCTCGAAGGTTGGTCGCCCTTCTCCATCGTGCGAGGGCTGCACGCGTTGGCAGCGAAGGCTCGCAGCCACGTTTTAAAGACCAACTTCTCTATCTGGAAAATCCCGTACTTCTCAGAGTTCGTACCTTCAGCCTCGGAGACATCCGTGCCTTCACGACAAAGCACAGGGCAAGGAGACGACAGCCAGAAGCTGAAAATACACGGCGGAGAGGGGCTGCCTGCGATGGAGCCCACACAGGGTCACGGGCGCCGTGAGTTATGGGGCCCAGGAAGCGACCGGCATTCACGTTACTTTCAAAAGTGCCAACAGAAACGGTCACTCTCTTCTTCCATCGCCCCCATCGTTAAAGAAGGGGTTTATTCATCACAACTGACTTTATGATCCACGCGATGAGGTCAGCTCCTCTCCCACCCCCGCCCCCTGCGTGGCAGAACCCGGTAACGGATGGGATTTCTGGGTGAAGAGGCAGCCGCTGTCCGCGTGGCCTTGAGCTCCGGCCCTGCAGGTCACGGTGATCGCAGTTTTTGCTCTACCGGTTTCCTGTCGCGTCATAGGAAAAAAATCCCTGTTTTGATTTGAGTAGAATTCATGAAAAAATGAATTCAACCTACAGTTAAAGCAGCGGCATTTGTGTGAGAGAGTGAGCCTTTTCTCCGCCCCTGTGCCTCATGAAACCAAAGGCAGAAAATGACATTTCTGTCCTC
Organism: Myotis lucifugus; assembly: GCF_000147115.1. NCBI lineage: Eukaryota > Metazoa > Chordata > Mammalia > Chiroptera > Vespertilionidae > Myotis > Myotis lucifugus. The sequence goes on from NW_005873149.1 coordinate 9,201, forward strand.
CTTCAGGCCTCAGGAGACCGCCCAGAACGCAGCCCCGGCCTCGTTTCTCGCCGCTTGCCCTTTCCTGCTAGAACTGTGGTTCTCAACCTTGGCTGCCCATTAGAATCCCCTGGGAATCTTTTTAAAATCCTGATTTCTGGGCCTCATCCTCCGGAAATTCTGTTTCTTTATTACTAATGTTGTGGCCCCATCCCATAACAAAGAAACAGAATTTCTGGAGGATGAGGCCCAGAAATCAGGATTTTGAAAAGATTCCCAGGGGATTCTAATGTGCAGCCAAGGTTGAGAACCGCTGTGCTAGAGGAAGAGAGAGGGAGAGAGAGATAGAAACATCAATGATGAGAGAGAATCATGGATCGGCTGCCTCCCGCACGCCCCCACACTGGGATTGAGCCACAACCCAAGCCTGTGCCCTGACCCGAATTGAACCGTGACCTCCTGTTCGTCGGACGTCGCTCATCTCTGAGTCACACGGTGGGGCTGAGCCTGACTTGCTGACCATTTTTA
>NW_005873149.1:10080-13702 GCF_000147115.1 Myotis lucifugus
GGGAGCGGGGACAGCATCGGGGATCCGGCCGCCACAGCAGAACCAACACGAGCCACGTGCCCAGAGCCGGTCTGACGGTGAGACGTCCGCGGCGCAAGAGTGAGCGGTGCGGTGAAGTCCCAGAGGCCGGCCCCGCAGGCAGGGACGGGCGAGGACCACTCCGCCTGGCTGGCTCTGTCTCTCATCGTCCCTCCCTCGGCCGGACATCCTTCTCCTCTGCCGTCGGGGTGCCCGTCGAAGAGACAACCACGCCCAGCGAGCGCAGGACGGTGCCTAACGCCCCGCGTTTTAAGAGACACAGCCCCAGATTCCTCTCTTCCTTAACCGTCTCCGAACTGCGCTGCGAAGGAAACGCACGGCTCTAGGAGAAAGAACGTCACCGCCAAGTGCACAGTTGAGGTCACACCTGCTTTTCCATTATAGACGTTACTTCCCAGAGACGTCTTCCATTTACAGAAAAATGGAACAGAGAACAGAGAGTTCCTCACACTCCCCCTCCCGCCTCCTCCCCCTCAGCTTCCCCTACTACTAACACCTTGTATTGGATGGCACAGTTGTTACACTTGATGAACCAATGTTCCTTCATCATTATTTTTCTAAATATTTTTGTATTGATTTCGGAGAGGAAGGGAGGAGAGAGAGATAGAAACATCAATGATGAGAGAGAATCATGGACCAGCTGCCTCCTGCACGCCCACACTGGGGACAGAGCCTGGTCTGTGCCCCTGACCAGAATTGAACCTGGGACCCTTTGGTCCCCAGGCTGATGCTCTAGCCACTGAGCCACACCGGCCAGGGCCCTACCTCATGATCGAAGTCCACATTTTGCACTCGGGCTTCCTCTCTGTGTGTTACAGCCCACGGGCTTGCCAAGTCGTGTAATATCTGTTCCCTACACGACATTGTCTTCTCCTGGGTGTGAAGTACCGTTGCCTCTGAAAACATGACAGCGTTTCTGCTGTGGGACCTGCTCTTCTCCCCGGCGCCATCTCCGTTCCCTCAGGGGCCCACCTGCCGCCTCTGTGTTGGAGCGCTGGGTTCCAAGGGGAGGAAAAGCCTCGAGGGGCCACCGTGAACGCACCCCTCTTCATTCACTTCCAAGCCATCCAGCCGGACCAGCCCCCTGGCTTCCTGCCGGCTGCGAGTTCCATGGCCACGGCCCACGTCTGGTGGCCGGGGGGCCAGGCCTCTGCAGGCAGAGGCAGAAGGAGGACCCGGAGGCACACGTGTCCATCACACGCCCCTCTGCTCTCCTGCACGTGTCACATGCTGATCTCCAGAATTTCACTGTGAGGTCATCCGAGGCTTTGGGGTCCTGGCCCTCACTCCCCAGGGAGCTGCCTCGCACACGAGTCAAGTCCGAGAGCCGTGTGTTCAGTCCCGTTCCTGCCGGAATGGGGGTAAGGGCGGGGGGTGGGCGGAGGCGACACACAGTCAGCAAGCAGCTGCCCAAAGCGTGCGAAGGGCCTCGTGCAGCTGACGTCCATGCAATGTGAGGCCACAGCCAGGGAGCGACCGTCATGTTCTGAGGAATCACATTCCCCAGGGAGACATCAACTTTATTATTTGACGGAGCTCTTTCACTTCCCCGTGTAAAGCAGACACTTGACCGTGGACCGAGGAAGGTGGAGCATGGCGGGAACCACTCCGCCAGGCGTGCACACCTCACGCTCACGCTAGCGGGTGTGGTGGGCTGGTCTTCCCTCTCCCCTCGGAGCTCTGACATCAGCGCGATGGAGGCTGGGACCACCTGTGTCTTTCTTTCCTCCCTCCCTCCCTTGCTCTCTCTCTCTCTCTTTCTTTCCTTCTTTTCCTTTGTGTCTGGTCAAGATGCTGTCCAGCGGTTTTGCAGACAGACAGGGAGTGGGGCGAGGACAGGAGCCGTCAGTGTAATTCTGCACTCGTGGTTCACCTTATTCTGGCTCCTTCACTTTATGACTTTATTTACTGGCTATCAGAGCAGAAAAGCAATCAGCATCAAACCGCCTGCTCGCACCTGCACAGGCCGAGTGATTGATGGCGTCGGTGGAGCAGGCTGCTCCTCTGGACGTGGCCTGGGCCTGGGCGTCGCCGCCCGCCGGCTCCCTCCCGTGCCAGCCCTGCACGCCCGGTCCCCGGTCACAGCCGCGCAGCAGCCTCTGATTCCTTCTATACGAGGGTTGCAGATCCTCGTCTAGTTGGGGTTCCTGCTACCACAGTTCTTATCTACAAATCCCAGGGAAATGTGTCCATCTTGTTGTCGTCTTGGCTTTGTTTCCCGATGGAATTGAAAGGGAGGTGGAGGCGTAATCTCCCGTGAATGGTCGCACCTGTCTTGGTTGCCCCCCAAAAAGAGGAGGGAGTGACGCAAACCCCTCGACCACCATCCACGCGTCACCAGCATCATCTTCTCATTTGGGATGGCTCTCCCAGGTCGCTATGTGTATTTCTTTCAACATCCAGCATGAACTGGTTGAGCGTCTGCGCCAGGCCAGGCACTTCCCAGGGGCAGACAGTACACTGACGTACAGAACAGAAACAGGCCCCCTGCTGTGCCCCTGCTGGTCGCCGCGCTCCCTGCTCTCTGGGCTCAGGTGCTAAAGTCACTGTTTGAAATCTCTCTTTTCCCTGCGTCCTCACCCCAGACTGCGTTCTGGGCCTTGGAGCTTTTCTTCGTAGATGCATTTGTACTTTGTTCACTCGACAAACGCTGTTGAGAGCCCGCGGCGTGCCCTGTGGGTGCCTGCGGCTGGGGACACACTGAAAACATCTGTCCTCACCGGCCTTCACCGCTGGACACGATGGACCAAGGCTGGGCAGCTGTGTCAGGGTTTGTGGCCAAGGGAGGAACACAGAGGGCCCCAGGGGGCCCCCGCCCGGATGTGGGTGGGAGGGCATGACACCCCAACTAATATCTCTGAGAAGAGCTGAGGGCCACGGAGTGAAGGGGGAGCTGAGTCGCTCCCGCTGGGCCCGCGCTGGCGGTGATGGAAGTCCATCGACGGGAAGGGCTGTCAGGAGCTGCGTGGACAGCGTCCTCCCGAGGCACCAGCAACGGGGGTAAGACACCCAGCGGCGGGAGCCGGCAGCGCCCGCCCTTGTGGACTGGAGTTCAGCGAATCTTGGAAAGGAGCATGGCGGCTTCTGACTTATGGCGGCCGGGCCTGTGCGTCTCCTCGCCCCCCTGAGCTCTTGCCTGGCCTGTGTGTCGCCCTCCTGAGCTCTCGCTGGGCTGGGAAGTGCGGCTGGTTGCAGGCGTGTTTACACCTCAGAGACACAGAAAGGAAAGTGAGGCACCGAGTTGAATAGCTGGGGGTTTCATGGTGTTCTCGGAGCCACTTTTAATAAACTTTCCTGATACTCAGTAAAAGGATGTGGTCTCCATCAAAAGCTTGTTTCGGTAACCGAATCAACAAGAGGAGAAAAATACACCTACACAGCCCAGGTGCAGGGGCGGGGCCTCGAGGGGGTGCGGGGCGCCTGCCTCCCGGCCTGGCCTGCGAGGGGCTCCTGGACCAGCCGCTCCCCCTCTCCTCCCTGCTCTCTCCCCCTCCCTCTCGGCACTGTGTGAGGGAGGAACTCTCCCAGCTGGGAGCAGGACGGCCACACTGCACTCCATTGCAGCTTCTCCCAACCTTGAACC
>NW_005873149.1:13802-29949 GCF_000147115.1 Myotis lucifugus
CCCCCCGGCTCCTCCCAAAGCCCCGGCCCAGGACTAAGCCAGCACAGTGGGGGCTCCCCTGCCACAGGCTCCCTCCCGGCTTCCAGCCAAGCATCCCGGGGGTGGGGAGGGGTGCAGAGAGAAAGTGGGCTTGGGGGACCGGTTATCAGCTCTGGCTACTGGAGCAAGAGCTCACCATTTGTCCCAAGATGGACAAGGCCCCCGTGGCCTTGGGCCGTTCGCAGCGTCCTCTCATTCAGGCAAATACAATCCCCATCTCTTCCTGCCTGTTGAGTCCTGTGTCCAAGAAACCCAACACGGCTGGATGGACAGTGTGTGGCTGATCCAGGTCTGGGGAAGCTCTTATTCATTTCTCTTTAGAAAACTCCCGTCTCCGACACCTCTGCTCAGTGGCGGCAGCCTGCGCGCATTTTCACACCTGCTTCTTTGTGCCCGTGATGCGCGGGGCTCCGGATTCCGGTGGGGGGAGGCTCACACGCTGGGACCTCCAGGCCTTCGGGGAGTCCTTGGGACTTCGTGTCTGTGGCTCCAGCCCAGCTCATCTCAGCTGTTTCCGTCCAAGTTACTTATTAGGATGGCCTGGGAGCGCCGTCACTCCCACAGCCGATGGCTGAGCGGGGGGAAAGGTTTCAGGTGTCTGTGCTGAGCCCACGTTCCCACCCTCTCGTGGCCTCTGACCTGGGCCCCGGCTGTTTCAGGAAGCCCTACCCTAAGGCATCTCTCACTTCACTCCTCAGTGACCGGGACGTCTGTATGCCATGAGGTGCGACTGCCCATTGAGGGCGGGGAAAGCAGGTGCCTAGGGAACCACTGTGCCTCAGACACGCCGGCCGCGTCCCCTCCCTGCTCCTCCTCATCGGGGAAGGAGACAGATTATCCTGCTTTGCAGGCGGGAGAAGTGAGGAGAAAGAAGACTGAGTCTCCAATGTCACACCCACCGGCGATGGAAGATCATCACACTGTTATCTGAGTCTAAAAGCATGTTTTCGCCCAACAAAGTCACTGTTTTAGTATAACATACATTTGTTTTTACTGACTATCTTCTTCGTGTGTTCTGAGACCTGCAGCTCACCTGGCCAATCACCCCACACGCTGTCAAAAACGCGTGCGTGCCCGACACACTCAGGTCTCCGGGAACTTGAGAGGCATCTTCCAACGCAACAAAGCATTTCATTTTGAAAGTTATTATTGAAAAATGACCAAGGGATCGGCATCACTTGCAGGTTGTGTCATTAGAACAGCCAGGAGCTCCGGTCTGAGCGGCGCTGCATTGGCGTGGCGTGTCCCAGGGAGGGCGTGGTTGCAGGTGCCCGCCTCCCAGAGGCAGTGTGGTGGCTGGTAGACCAGATGTCCCGACCAGAGGAGGCTTTGGGGGCAGACCCCCTCCCCCGGAGTCTTGGTGAGGGAAATCCACCGTCAACATGACAGCGAGGAGGAGGGTCTGGTGCGCAGTTAAAATCCTTGGGCTGGCGCTGATTCTTCTGAGATATCAGTTCATCGCTTTCAAAATTTCCCGACACAGTTATCCGCCAACATGTGAAGCCACATACAAGGGAGCGATCGGCAGAGCGCACTGATGACCTTGGGCTGGGTTTTCTGGGAAACATCTGCTTCCTGGCGAACAATCGCAGGTTCCAGGGTCTGGTGTGGAGAACAGATAGCACCTCCTCTCGGGTGCGAGGAGCCGGGAGCCGGGGCCGGGGGTGAAGGTGCCCAGCCGCGTGGGGACGGACTCCCAGCAGCCTCCGCGGTTCCGGCATCCTGAGCCCCGGGGCTCCGATGTGCAGCTGCAGTAACAATCCCGTCCTTCCTTTGTTTTCCGTCTCAAATGTCGGCAACAATGAGGCCAGTGATTGCTGCTCGGCCACAGACAAAAGCTGTTCTCAGAGGGCTGCCTGCTCGCCAGGGCCCAGGAAACCACGCGTCCCCGTCACAAACAATAGGTCTGTTAACCTAACACCCGGCCCCCAGCCGGTGGGAGACACACTTCCCACCCCGCGTGGGCCCACCCCGCAGCGCTGCCGGTGGCCACGAGCCCGCACATGAAGTCTCGAGGAAAGCACCGTGGGAGGCTCACCTGTGGGACTGGGAGGCCTGGCAGTGAGGTTTGTTGACGCTGAAGTAGATACAAAGGGCTGTCCCGGGTTCGACTCAGGGGTCTCATCTGCATCTGTCCCGCTAGGAAAAGTCCAACCTGGTCTTCACCAAGCCCAGCACCAGGGCCAGGGTCCACAAGTTCCGGCCTTGCCGCAGCTCGGTCCAGTGTGGCCCGTGCCCGTCCCCGTCTGGCCAGCTTCGTCTGTGTTCCCAGCTGGGCCCCAGCTGATGCTACGCCCGGGCCCACCGGTCAGCCGCAGGCCCCATGACTACTGGGGAGAGAGAATGTGCAAACGAACAGGGTGAGCATGTGCTAGAGAAAGAGAGAGAAAGAGAGGGAGAGAGGGAGGAAGGGAGGGGGGGAGGAAGGGAGGGAGGGAGAGGGAGAGAGAGAAGCTTGGGTTATATTATCCCAGGCTAGCCACTTTTCCAAGCTAACCAATCCATTTCCCCATCTTTCCCGGGCTTCTGCTGCTTCCTCCCCTATCTAATCCACTTCCTGGATCTTCCAGGTCCCTTATCCAATCCGATTCTTTTCCCAGACTAGGCTCCACCCCTACGGTTGCCATCATGGCCCCTATTGCGCATGCCTCATAGTAGAAGCACCTCTCCCAACACCATCTTGGCTCCTGTGGGCCTGTGCCCGGCACGGGAACGTCCCTTTCATTTGTCTGTCCCTGGGGCGTGTGTGAAGCCGTAGTTTCTGGTGAAGCAGCCCCAATACTGGATTCCGCTTCCTAATGTCGGATCCCCTTTGCTCCCCTTCCTTATCACAGGAGAAACCCTACAGTGCGGACAGCTAAGCACAGCTCTCTGTGCTCCAGTTACAAAGACAGGCCCGTCCAAGAGCCCCTTTCCCAGGCTGCACAGCGGCCGCCTCCCACGTGGTCCTGGGGTGGGGTTCTCCCTGCCGTGTGCGTCGTCCGGCACACGCATCATCACACACAGGACCCCGCACTTAACCGTTTGGGCCCACGGGGGAGATGGTTGGGATGTCCGTGAACTAAGGAATATGTGGAAATTCACTCTGAGTCTTGTTTCTCTACTCGCCCATCCCTCCAGTTACTTTGCATCTGAAGGAAATAAATGATTCTTTTTCTTCTGCTCTGAAAATCTCCTGTGCTTTCCATGCTACTTTAACTCTATCTACAGAGATGGGGATGAGCCGTGGCAGATAGGCAGTGAGATTGCACGGCCGCTCATTCATTCTTTCAGCTAACTGGTTGGTAACTAAAAGGCATAGCTGTTGCAGCTCCTGGGGATTCAGAAGTAAGTTCTGCCCTGGCCGGTGTGGCTCACTGATTGGCGCACCGGCCCACACACCAGAGGGTCACGGGTTTAATTCCCGGTCAGGGGCTCACACCTGGGTTCCAGGTTCGATTCCCTGACTCAGTCAGAGTGCGTGCAGGAGGCAACCGGTCAACGTGTCTCTCTCATGTCGATGTTTCTCTCTCACTCTGTCCTCCTCCTTCCCTTCCTTCCAGTCTCTCCAAAACCCAATGTAAAAAATAGCCTCAGGTGAGGATTAGTAACAACAGCAAAAAAGAAGGAAGCCCAGGGGGCCCTTCCCTCCACGCTTGTTAACGAAAAGCGGTATTTCAACACCCTGCACTGTAGTGAGTTAGACGACCGAGACCCTGACGGCAGCCGAGCCGATGAGCCATCCATTCCTCCGAGAAGGCGGAGCGGAGTGGGAGCACCGGACAGGAGCCGTGGGAGGCTGCCGGGGAGGCAGGGACAGAGGCCACTCTGACCGGAAGGAACGGCACAGACACAGGCATGAGGCCCGTTCCGCCCGGGCGCTGGCTGGGCACCAGGGGCGAGCTCAGTGCTCTGCAGGCGCCGTGTCAGTGACTCACGGTGACAACCCCATGAGACAGGTACCGTCACTGCCCTGTGACAGATGACAGACTGAGGTTCCAGAATCAAACCGCTCCTTCCGGTCACTAGGGAACAGGTAAGAGGGCAGAGTCCAGCCCAGGTTTCCCTTTCGCTCCAGCGCCGTGAGCTCCTGAGGCCAGGCCACCGAGACACGCCTCGAACGTGACCGAGGAGCACGGAGGGGGAGGGGGAGGGGGGATGCACACTCCCCCAAGAGATGCTGAGGCTGCACAGAGGCGACTGCACGGCGACGGCGAGCTGAGGATGGGTTTGCAGGACCGTTGGGAAGTGGAGATCTACACGACTCGGGCCGAGGAGAGGCCGCGAGACCCGCCCTCGCGTGTGGGTGAGAGCTGTCTCACCGGAACCATGTGTCTGTACACAGGACGGCTGCCAGCTGCCACTGGGGGCCGAGCACCTCTGCTGTCAGCCAGCATCAATCAGCTGCTTCCGAGACCTGATGCCAGACAGGGAGGCACGCGCCCAGAGCGACGGGGCTCACTTCCTGTGTCGCAGGAGCCGCTCGAGAGGTAGGGGGAGCGCAAGTCAACACACACAGCCCTGTAACTACACCCGGCTCGTGTCTGCCGTGGGGCGGAGAGGGGCACAGGCACTAAATACCACTGAGGTCTGACGAGAAGCGATCGCTGTGGGCTGGGTGGGTACATCGGACAGAGCGGAGGACGGCCTTGAGCGTCGGAGGCAAGAAGAGGACAGGACTGCACAGTGACAGCCACAGGCAGCGTGTCTAGGCCGTGATGACTGGATCCTGGCTTCCATGTAAAATCTGTGTAACATGCAGGTCACATGGTAGATCCAACTTCAAATGCAGAAGTCCTTGAAGGGGACCGTTAGGTGATCTGCTATTTTATATTTTCTCTTTTTAAAACATTTGTATTTATTTCAGAGAGGAAGGGAGAGGGAGAGAGAGAGAGAGATAGAAACATCAGTGATGAGAGAGAATCATGGATCGGCTGCCTCCTGCACGCCCTCACACTGGGGATTGAGCCTGCCACCTGGGCATGTGCCCTGACCGGGAATCCAACTGTGACCTCCTGGTTCACAGGTTAACGCTCAACCACTGAGCCACGCCGGCCAGGCTGCTGGTTTATATTTTCTGTGAGCTTTTCTGTGCTTAAATGGCTTCTCTAGACACTCGTGTACATTGGAATCATAAGGAAGTACATTTAAAATGTAGAGACCTGGGTTATACCCCATGGACCCCGAGTCAAGGTGGGCAGGTCGGGGCATGAGGACCTGACCCACCCACCATAGCAACCGGGTGGTTCAGATACCAGGGTCTGAAGACTCTGCTCCGAGAGACTCTGCTCAGACAACTTTACCGGGACAATGGCACCTGGGAAATCACGTGTCAGGAGGTGCAAACTGTCAGCACCCGGAGTAAGTGTCATAAAGTAAAGATTTTATAAAATAAACCCTCAAATCCCCATGGATTTCAATATCTGTCCTTTGGTCTTTTCTCCAACTGGCTTCAACGTGCCACTGAGATCATTCAGTGACTTTTCCACCCTGCCACCCTGCTCCTCTCCAGCTCGCAAAGCCCTCACTGCTTACGCCGTGCTGTGTGTCCATGTTCTCCGTTACAACTTTGAGCGTGTGTACACTCACCGTTCTACAGTTTGGGCCAGCAAATTCCATCATTTCCGTTACTCCTGGGTGAATGTATATTGGCTCATCTCTTTGCCTGGGTGCGTGTCAGTGCCTCCCTCTTTGTAAGCTAGTGACTTCTGATGGGAGCCAAACACGGTGACTCTGTGCTGTGAACGCTTGATGCTGTGCGCGGGGTGTGTTTTAAAGACGCTTGACTCTGGTATCTGTGCATCATCGTGGTTAACTTCAGCGTCACCTGAAGTTTTTCCGGGCAGGTCTGGGGAAACCTGAGCTCCAGGCTCATGTAACTCAGCCTACAGGATGCGAGTCTCCTGGAGTCTCCACGGAATGTTCTAGGTGTCCCAAAGGTCCTTTACTCCGGCTCACTGGCCCTCCACTCACGTGTGAGCTCTGGAGATGGAGCATCTGGGGCCCCTTTTTGTTCTTTGCCCACCTGTGACATGTCACTCTCGCACGAGAAACTTGGAGCACAGACACAGGTTCAACGGGCCGCTGTCGGCATCTTGGGAACTCCCGTCGGAACAGTTCTCTTCTCTCTGCTGCTCTGCCTCCCAAGTCCGTCCACCTCGGCCTCCCCGAACCACCATCTCTGCCTCCTCAACGCCACAGCTCGCCTCTCTCAGCTGCTTTCCTGCGACAAGACCCAAAAACGCCTCCCGGGGCCCACTCATCCGTTTTCTCATCCGGGAGCCACAGTCATGCTTCGTCTCCTGGCCAGTATCCGGAGGAGTGAGTCCACACATTTTGTCTTTTATTTTTTTGGTGGAAGTATGAACCCAATTCCAAGTACTTCTTCATTCTTGATAATGGGAGCTCTCAGAGCCTTTGTTTTCAGACTTTAACAATTTTTTAGACAAATAGAGGTTCAAGTCAACTTAAATCGGAGTCATTTCTGGCACTTCCAACGGCGCATCAACCCTGGGTGGAAGGTGGGAGCTGCTCGCTGGCGGAGACACCCACAGGCGCTCTCAGGAAGGCCGAGGGCCAACTTCTCAGCAGCGGATGGAGCCCAGGCGTCTGACAGATTCCACTGGACACCTTGCTACAGACGATGGCACCGCAACCAGACGAGATCCAGAGAGGAGCCCAAACTCCCTGAGCTAATGAACCCTCGCCCGCCTTCAGAACAGCCCGCCGGGGGCGCTGAGGGGAGCCCGGGCTGGTCCATGGTCCCCAGAGCCGTGTGGACACGGCCGCCCGGATCCCAGGCGCCTCGATGGGCACGCACCCCCGTGTCTGACTGCCCACTCCCATTTGTTCCTCACCTCCGCCTCCCAACACAGGCAAGCGGAGCTGCCGGGAAACTGCTTCTCATCAGCCACAGAGACGTTCCCGGCATCTGTGAGCCCAGCTAGTAAGCACAATTTATAAAACGCGAACGGCTCACCCCGCAACCGTTTTAATGACCCGAAAATAAAGTGCTTAGAGCAACATCTGTCCCGGCAGCTGGGCGATCCGCGTGAGTGGGCAGGGCCGTGCGGGACGCCCCCCGCCCCCCCCCCCCCTTCCCCGACAGGGGCAATCGCAGCGCATCATTTTCATCACCATCAGTGTAGGTGCAGTTCCTCGGGAGCCATCTGTGGCGCGCGCGGAGACTGTGCCTGAGAATTTAAATGTGTGTATTTTGGGGCGCTGGCTGGAGCCTCTGCTGATGGCCGCATATGTTCCCTCCTGGTGCAGGAAGCCGTGTCCTTGTGCAGGGAGGAGTGGGAGGACTTCCTGATGTTACCCTTCACCCACCGGCCTCTGCGGATGGAGTGACACCCGTCACAGCGGGGTGGCTGCAGGGTTAATGGCTTAGGAAGTGAAAACTGGGGTTGAAGGTCTCGGCTGCACACAGCTCCGGGGAACATGCTGTGGAGCCTGTATCTCCGGCTCATGGTTTTAATTCATATGGTTGTGTGCGGGCAACTGAAACGAAAGACAAGCGTAACTTTTGATAACAAACTCTCTTTTGTTCAGTTTTATTCAGATTTTGTTTGTGGCTTTACAGCTATTAGTTGAATAACCGTGTACATAAATTAAATGCCTAAAACAGCCAACGTTTACTTGAGCTCTGAGAATAATTTTAGGATCGAATCAAAGACAATTGCTCGTAAAATACCAGATAATGAAAATTGACTGGCTTTGGTGCGGAGATGACAGTTTTGCCTAAAAACACCATCAGCTCTATTTGGGGGATGGAATGCATTCTGCAATGTGTCTTGACAACATATTTTGAGTAGAGAGAATCCTTGTCTTGCTTGAGAATTTTTAAAAACTTTTTATTTATTTTAGAGAGAGAGAGGGAGGAAGGGAGAAACATCAATTTGTTGTCCCACCTACCCATGCATTCATTGGTTGTTTCTTGTATGTGCCCTGACGGGGGTTCGAATCCCAAACCTCGGCGTACCAGGCCCATGCCCCCCGCCACGGCGGGAGTCCCTTGCACTTAGCAAGCAGGGCACCACTTGGGGAGCCTGCGATACGCGAAGGCCCCCATGGTTTGGAAAATACAGCGGCCTCTTCCTCTAGTGACAGGCCTGCCTGGACTTTTCTCTTGAAAGATTTTGAGAATCCACAGAACTAACTAAAGAACCAATTGGCTAAGTAAGTAAACCATCAAAAGGGTCAGAACGCAGATCCTATGAGATGATGCATCACAAATCACAGCACTTCTCTTCTCTTACACGACTGCGCAGCCGTGCGGGAGTGCGCTGGGTTCCTGCACATCCCTACGCTCACGTGCCAAGCGCCCGGGATGCGGGAGGGCGGGGTCACAACGGGAATGGAGCTCATCTAGCCCAGGAGGGCGCCCCAGCTGGCAGGAAGGAGGCCTTTGTGCCTGGACCCCTTTCCTCTATTCTCAAGGTGCACGGACGGGGCTCAATTTGGCACCCACACTGAGGACTTTAACCAGCAGTCAACCCCCTGGTACCAGCCATTTCCGTGTGAACCCCTTGGGGTCGACAGTGTTGAATTTCAATAGGATGAGTGGCGAGCTGCCCGCAAGAGCAGGCAGGTGGCTCTGATCACCAATTATCGCCCAGGAAGGGCGTCGTGTGGCCTCCCCGGAGCGGATGGACGCGCTCTCAGAATGTGAGACGAGAACAGCTAATGCATCGTCTCAGTGTTGGCTTCTGGCTCTGACGTTCACAAATTGTTTGCTCACAAAGATGTGGAAAGAGAACAAGCCGTCAGCGGTTCCGGGTTTAAGTTCCTCACAAGCATTGCAGAGGCGATGGGTCATCTTTTCCAGTGAGATCTCTGCTGCAGGTAAGCCAAGTCCATGTTGGGAAACACACCAGCTGAATTGATGCATGGGAAGTCCGGAAGTGGCAGGAGGTGAGAGTCCTTAAAACATGTGCCATTGTTGGCTTCCTGATGCAGAGCTATTTCTGCCCCAGCTACCCACCAGTCAGTGATCCTCAAACTCAACTAGACGAAAGAAAGAATCTGGTCCCGTGACAGAAACGGCTCTTCAATCATACCCTTCCACGCCATCTGTGGGAGTCCCACCACACAGACCCAACGCAGACGATCACCATCCACAGACCCAGCGCAGACGATCACCATCCACAACAGAACTCAGAGCCAGAGAGAGAAGCAGGGTTCAACATGCACGCACACACACACACACACACACGCGCACACACACACACACATGCCCCCAAGGCTTGTATAGATGCAAAAAGATATGTAGGCTCCAGAGGGAGAATTAAACAGGAGAAAGTTAGAGACAAGACTTCCTCCATGGTGAGGTCCCATTCCTCCAGAAATAGCTTCACACGTTGAGGTTGCACCCACTTTTCCTGACTGTGTTTGGGGTGCAGTCCTTTGGGAAGTACACTCGTTCGCCTCGATGGGGGGGTGTGCGTGTGTCTGTGAGCTCGGACTGGGTGACGTCAGGATCCCGTCACGGTTAATGCGCCGTTTCCTTAGTCAGGCACGGAAATCCAGGGTTTGGGTGCTTTTGTAAAGGACAGGTAGGTGCCCAGTTACCGTCCATCCTGGCTTCCTGAGCATCGCACAGGGCGTGGAAGGAGGGAGAGCGTGGATGGTGAGTGTGCACGTAGGAACCCGGAACCCAAGGCAGAAAGAGGAGGACCATGAGGAAGGCCCGCTGGGCAGAGGCCGGAGGAAGAGCTTCCAGGGAGGGCGGTGGAGGCTGGGAGACCCGCCCCGTAACGGCCCATCACACTGGGGAGACGCAGGGAGTTGGGCTGGACGTGCAGGAGGAGCACATGACAAGCCACAGCTAATTACCTGCCCAGCTCTCCTCATTTCCAGGCTCCTGACGACGGCCATGCTGTTGACTAACCGCTGAGGTGGAAGCGCCGAAGGCCCCGAGGGCGAGGCCGGCTGTGGCTGCGGCTGCGGCCCCCAGGCCCCCGGCTCCCAGGGCTCGGTTGGGATGTGATGACGCCGGTGGGAAGCAGTGGTTCTCACAGGGCCGCTCCCTCACCAGCAGCATCCACACACAGTACCTGGGGGTTTCAGACGTGCAAATTCTGGGGCCCCACCTTACTCAGCCTGAACCGGAAACCCAGGCCTGGGGCTCAGCGAGCCCTCTGCGCGGCTCTGACGCTTTCCAGTGTCGGAGAGTCTCGGGGGACAGGGGACAATGGAGCCTTCCTTCCCCATCGGACCTCCTCCATCTCGACCTCTCCTCCCGCGAAGCCGGGGCTGGGCCGCCCAGGCTGCCTTGCGTCTCCCGCTAGGAGCTCCTCAGTGACTGCACTTATTTTTAGGGAACGACCGAGTGCATCTCACCGGCTGTATGTCTGCTCTGCTCATTGCCAACGTCGCACGCCACTGGAATTCCGTGGCTCCTGCCAGGACGCCGGCGGCCCTACCGCGGCTCAGCTGACAGCCCGAACCCAACGCACAGCGGGGCCGAGAAGGGGGCGTCTGAGCTGCAGGCGCCCAGACAGATGGGACCACGGGCTCGTTTCAGAGCACGCGAGGCAGTTCACTGTGCGGCCTCGTCCCTCCAGGCAACCTGGGACCCCTCGCAGCGGGCGGCCTGCTCCGCGCGGTGCAGGTGGTGCCTCAGTCGCTCTGTCCGCTGTGGCAGCGATGAAAGGGGAGGTCGAGGTGGCTGACACAGACCCAGGCCTTTTGTGGAGTGAAGGGCTGGGGTCTAAGGGCCTGTTGCTCTCTGAGGCTCCCCTTCTGAGCCCCGGCTCCCGTGCCCCTCCGGGCGGGCCCTCCCGACCACGTACATGCAAGGGGCTGGTGGGATCGAACCACCGCCAGTTAGAACCAAAGATGTCAATGTTTAAGGGGCCCTGCAGCCCTGCGCCTCCACCCCCTCGTGGCTCAGATGGCCACACTGAGGACCAGAAGGCGAGGAAGCCGGGCCAAGGCCACTTGGATGGAGAGCCGCGAAGACTGCGGTGGGCCTGCCACGCAGGCGCCTCTCCTTCCTCAGCCTCCGCTTCCAGCACAGGCCGCGCCAAGCTGTCCCGGGCGCAGGGAGGTGACGCCGCATGGAGCGTGTCAGGATTGGGGGGGGGGGGTGAGAGCGCTTGCCCACCTGAAGCAAGAATGCCAGCCAGTGACTGCCATGTGGAAACACACCCAGCGCTGGCAGGTCTTACTTTTTATGTGAAAACTCTTGGTTTTCCAGCGCTGCCTCACATGAAAGATGATCGTGGGGGATAAACAAACACGTTTATCGGTCTGACGGGGGCCATGGGCCACCAGTTTGAAAGCTCCGCCGTTTCCAGTGAAGTTGGGCCCCACACCGACTTTGCTCGTTTTTTTCTCCGTTCGCCTAGTTTGAAGTCATCTCTCTTCCAGCCCTCCTGCCTGGAGCAACATCTGCTCTCATCTCTCTGACCTACTTTTCTTCCTGCCATTCTTCTCGCCTGTTACCGGAACGTCTCCCCCGTACCCAGTCCTTCAAGATCCAAGTCGAGTCGCACAGCCACCGCGCAGCCACCCTTGTCAGCCTGGGCCAGCCCGGGCTGCCGGTACCTCTGCGAGCGAGGCACTTGGTGAACAAGAGCACCGGGCGCTCAGCGAGGGACCTATGCGGAGAGGGCCCGTCCGACCCTGGGCGGCCTCAGGAGAGCTGCGAAAAGCACTGCCCTCCAGGCCTCGCTCGAACAACTCTGATTTAATTGGTCTCCAGCGGGACCTTGGCCTTCCTGTAGCTGCCCAGGGGGTGTAACTTGCCGGCTGGAAAAATACTGAGATGGGTAAGGGTGTTGTACTCACAGGCATGTTCTGATGAACCAGACTGTAATCAATAAAAAGGCAGGGAGGGGTTATATGTACATTTCCCCACCGAGAAGGCCAGTGTTACGTACATGGGTGCTTGGCGCCGCCAGCAGGGGTCTGGCCCACGGGGACCGCTGCGCACGCGTGTCTGCCTCAGCTGCTCAGCCCCCACCAGGTGAGGGCTCTCGGCTTCCGCTGGTCGGGAGGCAGAGCCCCGGCTCGAAATGCTCCGGAAAAAGGAACTGGGGTCGTTTTGGCCCAAACTCTTGCTTATCTTCTGTTTCCAGATATTTTCTGATGACCATGGTCAGCGCGGCCTTGGATGCCAGCCTTGGGGCGAGACAGGCTCCGCGTGACATCGCGCCTTCAGCACGTCACCTCCTTTCTACTAGCGTTGAGCCCGGAATCCACTCTAACGATGTGACAGTGGGGGACCGTGACCCGCCCCGCCAGCCTTTTGACACTGTTTCTGTGAATGCTGACTCACTCAGGAGCTTGTAGATGAAGAGCCTGCTTGTATAAGAATCCCAGGAACTAACTTCAGAAGATGCAGACTCCGACCGCCAGTCATCCCAGCTCAGACCTTCAGCCGTAAAGCCAGGATGACGTAACACCAAGGGGAGGAAGACCAGGATGAGGCAAACGAGACCATCTCTTGACCAGTTTTCGAGGTCTGTATAGAATGGACTGGCTGGCCCGCACCTAGAGAACTTGTCAGCCCCCTCCCCTGGGTTTCTTTGCTCTGCCTTCCCTCTCCTTCCTTATAAAAACCTCTGCCTGCACTGAGATGTGGAGATGGGCTTTGGATAGGAGCCCCCCCCCCCCCCATCTTCTCAGGCGACTGGCACTTGAATAAACCTCTTTCCTTTTTATCAGCTCCTGTCTCACAAGTTGGGCTTTCACGGCAGCAGGCAGCCAAACCTGGTTTCAGTTACAGGCAGGATTAGGGCAGGGGTTTGGGGGTCACGGATTCTACATTAAACACTTAAAGCTTGAGACATCTGCAAGACACCCAAGCTGATCTAGCAAGAAGGCAGTGGCTTTAGGAGTATAAACATGGAAAATATTAATTGGCGTCACCAGTCTAGATGGTGCTTAAAATCCAAGGAATGTGAGAGATCACATCTACGACAGAAGCTATTAGACGAGGAGGAACGTAGTTTGGAAAGAATGCCGAGGGTTTGAGCATTTAGTATTTAGGAAGAATGGAGGGAGTCATGAAATTTCTCATCTCCCTATGGTTGTATCTATTTCTCATCTGTATGTTTAGATAAGCATCGCTTTCCTCATTACTCTTACTGTCCGCACGAGTTGTTTTGTGTTTCTCTCCTTCTGCACCTGTCTGTGCTGGACGGCCCCTCGATGGAGCGCACCTCTACCCCGCTCAGGACCTGCAGTGCTGGGTCCGGAGATGAGTGGTGAGCAATGAGGGGATGAAAAGTGAGCTGATGATAAAGGTTAGCAAGCGGCCGCTGTACGGCATCCTAACAAGGGCGGCCCCGTAGTGCTATGGGCTGAACACTGCCCCCCAAAAGCTCCAGGCCGAAGCCCAGTGCACAGTGCGCTGATTCTCAGAAGCGGGGCCTTCAGGAAGTCATCGCATCTGGAGGGTGGAGCCTCAGGCGTGGATTAATCCCCTTTTAATGAGGAGGCGAGGGATCCAGAAAGCGAGCCCTCACCCAACACCGGTCTGCTGGCCTCCACGGACTTCGGCCTCCAGAACTGGAAGAAGTCAGCGCCCCCTGTCGGAGCCACCCTGTGGGTGGTATTGTTGCGACAGTAGCCAGAACGTGTTTGTTTATAATGTTTGTATAAACTTAATCCAAACGTTTATATCCGAGGAATATAACTATCATTAAATTAAAGAGTACCATCGTGCTGTACTGCTTTAAAGATCAAATAACAAAAACACTCATTTTTGAATGGAGCCTTGCTAGATAGGTGTCTAGGAGTAGAGGAGGATCTCTAATCTGATGAAGTGTAACTTCTCAAAATGCATAGCAAAGCTCACAGGTACAGCAAGATTTTAAAGTCATTCTCATTTAAATCAGAGACAGATCCTGACAAGGCCGCTACTATTCAGTAACTTTCCCCAATGCAATAAAACAAGAACTAACACCAGTGCCAGCCAATCAGAGGCACTGAGGACGGAGTCCAGGGTGTAGACAGGGTTCCTGATCCCAGAAGCATCCGACGTGAGGTGTCATCACCATGACCCACTGCCCCTTCGGCTGGCTCCAGGGGACGGTCCCCCCTCATCTGAGGCAGCAGCGCCTCCCACACCCCCATCAGAGAAGTAGAGAAGTAGGAGGGGGGGAGGCGCCATGAGGAACCGGCAGTGGGCCAGCCCCCTCCTCCGCTGCCTGGGGGCCATTAGCTTAATGAGCTATTGTACTTTTCTCTTTCTCTGAAAGTCGCTGCAGCACCCTCCCAGGAGCCAAATGAGGAGGCGAAGAAATAAACAACAGCTGATGGCGGAGGGAGCGCAGCCAGAGAGCCTCCCGCTCAGGACGCCGCCCCTGCTCCCTGCTCCCCTGTGCGCCATGTGTGTCCCTGCCCCGCCACCCCACCCAGCCCGGATCGCCACCACCCCCCGCTCCCAGGCCAGCCCTGAAAACTTTGGGAGAGTTTCTAGTCCATCCTCATCATGCTCTTTTTAAAAAAAAATTGATTTTCAAAGAGAGAGGAAGGAAGAGGGAGAGAGAGATAGGAACATTGATGATGAGAGAATCATGGATCGGCTGCTTCCTGCACGCCCCACACTGGGGATCGAGCCCGCACCTCCTGGTTCATAGGTCGACGCTCAACCACGGAGCCACGCAGGCGGGGCCCCTCCCCCTTCTGCAGCCCACGTGCTCCTCACGCTGGTGCCTTCCGAGTCCTCCCTGAGCTCCTCTTGCTGAGTGGACACTCCCTCCAGGTGTGGCCACGTCACAGCCCCTCGTGTCCACCCTCCACGTTGCGCTGTGGCTCTCGGCTCAGGCACCCTTTCCTTTCAGGTGTCTCCCCACGCCTTGAGGGACCCCGAGTCTTCCTCATGTCCCCCTGACCTGGGGGCGAGGTCTGGCCCCCACATCTGCTGAACCGGTGGGAGGAGCCAGGCGCCCCGAGTCCCCCAGAAGGCTCTGCCCGCTGAGCCTGTGCCGCTCCCGGTGCTCGGAGCCCAGCTCTGGGCCAGGCTGACGGGGCGGCCTGGTTTCCCTAGCAACCTGCTCCCTGGCAGGAGCGCTGCTCCCTGGCAGTTCTGGGCCTGCGACTGGGGCCATATGTCGCTGTCTGTGCCTCCGTGATCCCAGCCGCATTAACGTTATCATTGGAGCCGGGTCGGTGCAGGGGCTCCGGGCGGCTCCGCAGGAGCGGGCGGTCGTGCCCGCGTGGCTGGTGCAGGGACATTACCCCATTTTCTATTCGGGGACAGATCCGGAGGGGGACAGACAGGAGAGCAACATGGCGGGACAGACAGACAAAAGGAGCAGGTGCCCTGGGAAGTGGCTCGGCCCCGGGGTCCCGGCCGCTCAGCTCCGGGTCCTGACTCCAGGTGACGACCAGGCGTGGCCATGGGCACACGCGGAGTCAGCCGCTCGCGTGTCTGCGTGGGCTCTTACTTTCGCCGGTTGTGCTCTTGGACAGTGTTAATCGGAGGATCTGAAAGACCTTCGTCTGCTGGGCTTAGTTACGTTTTGGTGACAAGCAGCCCGAGCTCCTGTGTCATCGCGCACTGACGGCTTCCACGCTGACTGGAGCTTCGCTGGGCCGCCTGCTGGGACCCGTCCCCCCTCCCCACCCGCCTCTCTGGGGAAGGAGCAGCTTATCCTGCTCACGGCAGCGGGACCGAGCAGGGCCCGCACCTATCCCACCTGTCCAGGCAGAGGGGGGCGGGCATCCTTCCCCGGTGATGGGCAGGAGCGAATACCCTTCTACAGGACGCACCCCAAGTAACAGGGGCGGGAACGACCCTGCACCCCAGGCGCCTGTGCCAGTACTCTGAGCTGTGCCCACTCCGTCTCTCCCCCTCCTGCTCCAAGGTCACCTCCCCGCCTCCGCACCGTCCCTGGGCCGCACACTCACTGGGCGCACGGCGGGTCCCCCTCCCTCTGCGTCCCCCTGCTCTGGGTGCTCTTTTGCAAAACCCCTTGGCCTTCCCCTCTGCCCCAGGGGCAGACAACCGGCCTGGACCCCACCCCGGTCCTTCCCCTCTGCCCAGGCGCAAAACACCCGCCCTGAACCCACCCCTGGTCCTTTCCCTCCTGCCCCGGCGGAGACCCCGGGCTGACCCACCCTGGTCCTGTCCCTCTGGCCCAGCGGAAAAACCCGCCTGGACCCCACCTGT
>NW_005873150.1:0-4587 GCF_000147115.1 Myotis lucifugus
TGCCGAATCCACTTACAAGATGGCTCATACGTAGCTGTTGGCAGGAGTCTCATTTTCTTGCCACGTGGACCTCTCCATAGGGCTACTTGAATGTCCTCATAACATGGCAGCTGGCTTCTCCCAGAGTAAGGGGTCCAAGAGAGAGCAAGGTGGAAGCCACAATGTGTCTTAATGACCTAGCCGTGGAAGTAGCACACGGTCACTTCTGCAATTTCCTTGTGGTTACACAGGTCGGTCCTATTTATGGTTGGTCTGTGACTCTGAGGAGGTAGACATCTGGGAGGCTGGCTACCATAGATGGCGTTCATAGCAGGTGTCCAGGTGGGAGATAATGGGGGTCAGACAGGAGTGCCCCACAAAACTCCTATGCATCCGGTAACATGTCTGAATAGAGATTGTCCTCTGTCATTGGCAGTTCGGTGGCCTGCTATTTGCCAATAAGTCCACAGAACCGAAAAATACTCCAATTAGAGCCATTGTTAGACTCTGAAGCGTTTTAGCCACAATTTACTTGGCTTAATTTGACAAATGTTCGGTGATTATGGCAAGCGACAGAATGATACAAACTATGTGTTTCTCAATGATTTAAATAACATCCCAATCTCTTGAGCAGACAGGAGGAAAGATAAATACACTTCTATTACATTCGTATTTTAATAACACCTATTTTGTTCCTAAATTGCCTGCTGGTTTAGTTGCTTGAACAGGCTTAATTTATCTCTCGCCCAGCCATGCTCAACAAACTGTCATTCTTATAGTCAGTTAATGGGAAGATGCTTTAAGGAGAAGTAAATCAGCAAGTACCACTGGCCCTGGAACTCCTCCTGTCGGCTTAGTTCTGGAAGCAATCACAGTAGAATTATCATCTGTCAGAGGCGAGAATTAATGCAAAAGAGTGTGGGTGAAAATTGCTCTATTTAATTAGGGGAGTTGTCTGCAGCTTTAAATTAGTTTCTCTGGTGGTTATTTCTTAGCTTTCTTTTGTTTTAGACAAACGAAAAAACTGAAACTCAAATCATTGAGAAGCAGCCTTTAGGGGAAAAAAAAAAGTGTCAGCTGCAATTACTATGGCTGGCTGACCAGGGAAGACTCGTCACCTTAACATCGTGCAAAAATGGATAACTCTGGTGTCAGAGACTGAACTGAATGCTGTTACTCAATGGATTGTCATATTTTAAGAAGAGTTCCATGTTTGGCCAAGTGGAACTTGCAAACATAGCAAACATTTTTTCCATCTCTGACTCAAGCTTGGAGAAAAAAAATTTACTTTTTTTTTTAAAGGTTTTTTTCGCAAGTTTGAAAAAAATGGTTTTTACCATTTACATTCAGACTTTTAAAATTCTTTCCTACCCATGGATAACACAGTAGGCCTTACGTTTAAAAGGAATGCATGAGTAGCAGTGAGCCCTTGGCACAGAAATGTTGTTTCTGAGGTCGTTTTGAGTCAAGTAATGTCCTTGGGCTGTTAGCATCACACATAAATCCCCCATGTTCCTGAGGCTCCCCTCCGGCCATAAAACCGATGTACTTATTTGTGCTTTAGTGCCCGCAAGTGATGAAGAGGAAGGCGCAGTTCTGTTTGACAGCTCTGGCAAGGCGGCTGCTGATCCCTTTGACTCGTCCTCTGGATCCGTGCAGCTCATCGCAGTAAAACCCACAGCCCTCCCCGTGGTGCACCCCACCCCGGACCGGAGCCAGGAGGCCGCAGCACTCAACGGTGAGGTGAGCACTTGAGCACCCAGAATGGGAGAGAGCCCAGGCAGCCAGGAGCACCACCTGGGAACACCGGGGGCAGGCTGCGTCCAGGTAATAGGGCTCCTTCGGTCATTTTCACCTCTGCGTGCACAGGCCTCAGCGGAATGAATCAGGACACAAGTCACCCAAAACAAATTTGTTAGGTGATGTTTTCAGAGCATCTATTTTACCTTCATTCTAGAAAGTTTGAGGGGGCTTTTTAAAAACTGTAGTTATGAAGAGAAACCTCAGAAACTCCTCCCCACATACAGTCTTTTACCTTTCTTGATAACGCTCCTAAACTGTTCATTATTGGATGACAATTGCAGTGGGAATGCAAGGGGCTTAATGTGAGAGGGCACAGGAGAGGATCCTGTCACTCGAACAGGGATGTGCCCACTCTATAGGCTTTGAAATGAATTTCACTCCTTGGAGCAAGATTGAAACAACCCTTTGGCTGCTGTTAGAAGGATATCTGTGGATATCATGTGGTCATCAATTTTCCTAAGAGTCTGAAAAAAATTGTAACATATATAGAGAATGATGATTTCACGAAGGTTATTTTAAAGAAAACATAGCAACATAGAAAGTTCAGAAAATAAGAGAGAAAAATCACTGTAATTTCACGACTCTAGCATATCCTCTGTTTTCACTCTTACACCTTTTCTTCAAGCTTTTGATCAAACTCATTTATATTTTCGAATCCCATCATCTTGAATGTTAGACATTGGCTGTGTTGCTCTTGTCTTGCTGATGATCATTGTTAATGACTTGGATTAAAAAACTCATCTCCCATTGTTCAAACCTTCCAGGTATGTTTTTGTTTCCAGTTTTGGTTTTGGTTATTATAAATATCACTTCAATTAATAATTTTAAAAGCTTTTATTTTGAAATAATTTTAAGCTAAAAAAAAAGAGTTTTAGTAATAGTACAGAGTTCCTATACACTTTTTAAAAATTTTTATTGATTGATTTTGAGAGAGAGAGAGAGAGAGAGAGAGAGAGAGAGAGAAGGAGAGAAGGGGAAAAAATATATATCAACTTTGTTGTTCCACTTGGTTGATTCTCATATGTGCCCTGACCTGGAATCAAACCTACAACCTTGTCATATCAGGATGATGCTCTAACCAGTTGAGCTACCCAGACAGGGCCTCCTATACACTCTATACATAGCTACCCTAATGTTAACATCTTATAGAACCATAGAATAATTATCAAACCCAGGAAACTAACTATTGACTATAGACCTCTTTGAGTTTCACTGGTTTTCCCACTGATGTCCTTTTCCCATTTCGGGATCCATCAAGGATCCTCCATGGCATTTAGTTGTCTCCTTAGTCTCGTCCAGTCTGGGATAGTCATTCTTTGTGACCATTCTTTGTATTTCATGACCATTACTCTTCTGAAGAGTACTGGCCACTTGTCATGTAGAACGTTTCTCAATCTGAGTTTGTCTGATGTTTTCTTGTGATGGGACTGAGGTTATGTAATTTTTGGCATAACCAAAATCCCACAGGGGTGATAGGCCTTTTTGTGGGCTTCATATCAGGAAATACCTGATCCTGATATGTCTGATTACTAGTGATATTAACTTTCATCTCTGACTTTGAACCTCTCATGGAATGTTGCTTTAGTTGAGATTCCAGAAATGGGATTCCTGGCCCAGAGGATGTTACCCTAACTTCCTTCTTTACTAGTTTTTGCAGTGGCAAGCAGAATGAAGGAACAGTGAAGACTTGTTAAATTCTTCCAGTCTAAAAATAGAATTAGGGCCCCAATTGGGGAAATCTTTGCAAAAGTTAGGGGAAAAATGTCTTCCAGTTATTATTTCTTCAAACATTGTAAAACTAAAATATCTAAGATAGTGAACCTTGGTCCTCATATTGTGTAGGTTGATATATGCACCAGGTGAATTTTCCTTTTATGAATTACAGGAAATTCTTTTAAAGATTATTTTAGCCCTGGCCAGCATTGCTCAGTTGTTTGAGCATTGTCCCATACATCAAAAGGTTGTAGGTTCAATCCCCAGTCAGGACATATGCCCCTGTTGCTGGCTCAATCCTCCGTGGAGGACATGCAGGAGGAAGCCGATCAGTAGTATTCGCTCATCAATGTTTCTCTCTCTCCCTCTCCCTTCCTCTCTCCGTGAATCAATAAAAACATATTTTTTAAAAAAGATTATTTTAAAGAAAGCATAATAACAGCACTACACATGGTTATATTAATATAGTCAAGTCTGATTACAAACAGCACTCATGGTTCTCCATGTCATCCAGTAAGTGTCAGGCAGATATCACCATTCAGTTTCATTCATGGGTGTAACATCTTCATCCTTTGTTGTTTATTTAGCATAATCATCTGTTTGTATCTTTTTGAGTATATTTTTTATTTATTTCAGAAAGGAAAGGAGAGGGAGAGAGAGATAGAAACATCAATGATGAGAGAGAATCATTGATTGGATGCCTCCTGCATGACCCCTACTGGGGATTGAACCCGAAACCCAGGCATGTGCTCTTGACCAGAATCGAACCTGTGACCATTCAGTCTGCAGGCTGATGCTCTATCCACTGAGCCAGACCAGCTAGGGCTGTTTGTATCTTTGAAGGTCAAAAGGTATGTTCCTTTTTAGAAGACCAGACTGGCTTGGCCCTTTAGAGCAGAAACTGGTTGGCATTAGTGGCCATACAAGGCTTCAAAATTCCTTATCTCTTGAGAAAAAATATAAATTGACAAAAATAAGCACTCAAATGCAGATTGATAGTGTGGAGAGACCTTGGGGGCAGGGTGTCTGCTGCCCCTTCCCACCCAGTTCGTCTCAATTCAGCCTCCTCAGGAACCGCCTGTCTATCCAGTG
>NW_005873150.1:4687-8049 GCF_000147115.1 Myotis lucifugus
TTCCTCAGGGCTGAACCTAGAATTGGACACCAAGATCCAACTGGGCTGCTCAGTCAGAGGCTCTCATGCAGGGGGGACAAAAAAGGTTTGGGTGGGATTAAGGCCCACGCCACAAAGCTAAAAGAGTGGACTCAGGCCTATGTCTGAACAGACTCAGGTAGATTAGGGAATAGGAGGCTTTGGTGGAAGGTCTCAGGCCACGTAGGTGTGGGCCAGACTCCACGTTGTCTGTGGCCCACTGTCCTGAGCTGGTATTGGAAGGGATCACAGTTGGGTCATGGCTGTCTCGAAGGCCCGGACATGAAGCCTAGGATTACTTCTCCTGGAGTTGTGACCCTCCGCTGTGCAGGGTCAGGTGTGGACTTGAGACGGTCTCTCTCCCCAGGTGAACAAAGCCCTGAAGCAGAAGTCAGACATCGAACACTATCGGAACAAGCTGCGCCTCAAAGCCAAGAGGAAGGGGTATTACGATTTCCCTGCAGTGGAGACAAACAAGGCTCAGACGGAAAGAAAAAAGATGTATGAGAAAGCCCCAAAGGAAGTCGAGCACGTGTTGGATCCAGACCCGGAACTGTGCGCCCCATTCGCCGAGTCTAAAAACAGGTGCGGTCTGTAAGGGAATTATTTGAAGGTCGCTGCGCCATTGGTGGGATGAGGGTAGCGGGTGCCTTGGGCAGTGCAGTCCTGGTCCCTTGATCTGTTAGCTTAGGACTGTCATCTCTGAAGGCCGCTGAGCCAGACCATTCTCTTTTGTGTGAGCATGTGCTCCACAATGAGTCTGAAAGAGAATAAAATTGAAGCCACAAATACTTGGGTAAACAACCATAATTGTCCTTTAGCTTAGTGATATTTTCAAACTTCAGCTGTTTCAGAGCTGGGTGAAGATATAATCATCACCTACCTGGTTATGCAACTTCCAGATCAAAGGACATGGTACTTTTTCAATTATTTTAGAGGCTCTTGCATAAGAGAAGCAAATTTCATGCCTCACCTTTTCATTCAGCTGCAGTATTTACCACATAGCTACTTGGAGCTCTGTGCTGGGTTCATCTCTTCAATTCATAGATTTGGTCATGTATTTGACATTTAGTGTCACCTGCTATGTATGAGCCACCACGCAAGATGCTGAATACTGTCACAGTCGTGTTGCTTTTTCTCACTCATTTATTCACTCATCCATTCAACTCATTCAACATTTTATGGCAGACCAGACAGCCCAATTGCTGCTCTTAAGGTCCGAAGTGGGAGAGAAAGATAACCACCTCAAAAGTTTATTACGCACAAGTGTGATGGGAGTTGAAATGTGAGGTGCTATAACAGTGTATCAGGGGACCCGGCCTCCCAAGGGAAGGTTAGGCCCAGGGGTTTGAATTATCATCCTTCCAAGCTTTGTTGCCAGCTAGCTAAGCAGAGGGTGATCTCACCGCCTGGGTAAAGGAAGAGAGGTTCTAGCAGAGCTGTGCACGCCCATCTTTCTTCTTTTCCTCCCCACCCCGAAGCACTTCTTCAGAAACACTCCTTCATGATTTGAGACCATGGCTTTCAAATACACATTCTCCTTGGTGACGGCCCCTTGGCTGGGAGCGTGCCAATGCTCTGACCCGCCCCCTCGCCTTGGCAGACACACTCTTCCCAGACTGGGTGGGACAGGACCGTTCCCTGCCTGAGTGAGTGTTTATTAAAAGCAGACTTGTCCATGTGACAGGCTTGGATGGGAGACACAAAACCCAGCTGGGAGGTGAGGCTAAACTTTTTGAACGGAATTGACAGAATTTATTTTCAACAAAGAAATGAGGGATTTTTAAACCAGTGCTTCATTTCACATGCTTCTCATTAGGCTCGGGAGGGACAGCAAGCTATTGATGTGAAACCACACTGTGACAGGGAACACAATGCAGGTGTCACCATGTTGATAACTGTAGAAAGAAGAGAAGATAGGGATTTTATGTGGAGGCTGGGGGCTTCTTTAGAGTTTACTTAGCATGTTGAGAACTTTCAGTTCAGCAGTCTTTTGTAGACAGGGTGGGAAGTTGTTTTTTTCTGGGTTTCCTGCTGACACTCAGAAAAGGAATCAAAGATCATGTGCCAATGAGAACTTAACTTGGAAGCTATTTGAGAAATTAAAGAACTTTCAGTTGAAGCTTTAAAACTTTTTTTAATTTTTCAATTATAGTTGGCATTCAGTATTATATTAGTTTCAGGTGTTCAGCCTAGTGGTTAGACATTTATTTCTATAACTTGTGAAGTGATCCCCCTGATAAGTTTACTACCCATCTGGCACCATACATATTTATTCCAATATTACTGACCGTATTTTCTATGCTGTACTTTAGATCCCTGTGACTATTTTTGCTTCTTAACCCTTTCACCTTTTTCACTCAATCCTCCATACCCCCTTTCCATCTGGCAACCATCAGTGTGTTCTTCTGTATCTTATGAGTCTGTTTTGATTGTTCATTTATTTTGTTTTTTAGACTCCACATACATGTTAAATCATATGGATTTGTATTTCTCTATATGACTTATTTCACTTAGCATAATACCCTCTAGATCAGTTATTCTCAACCTTCCTAATGCCGCGACCCTTTAATACAGTTCCTCATGTTGTGGTGACCCCCAATTTCATTGTTACAAATTGAACATAATTAAAGCATAGTGATTAATCACAAAAACAATATGTAATTAAATATGTGTTTTCCGATGGTCTTAGGCGACCCCTGTGAAAGGGTCATTCGACCCCCAAAGGGGTCGCTGCTCTAGATCCATCCAGGCTGTCGCATATGGTGAGATTTCATTCTTTTTATGTTGAGTAATATTCCATTGTATACATGTACCACATTTTCTTTAGAACACAGTTTGGGAACTGCTTTCTTAAACTATAGTAGGATTAAAAAGCTCCTAAAAATCCAAACAAAATTTATCATTATCTACCCAGCTATATTTTCAGAGGTAAAAAAAAACACCTACTTCTCAAGTTTGCAAGTATCCAAATTTATTGACTTTTAAAGAATATAGAAAAATAACAACAAGAAATTAATACACCTCTTGGAACTCTATTTGGTTAAAATAAGTAACCTCTCTACCTAAGAGCCTAAGTATTTCTAAGTAGTTTCTTTGACACCGTGCACTCTGAGGGTCTGGTCAGTTGCGGTCCACACTCACCAGCAGCCTAGAAGCTTGTATCCTAAAGGCGGCTGGCGTGCACTCAGCGTCTAAGCTCTCACCCACATCCGTGGTTCCTGAAGGGGCTTCCACAATCTCACTTTGTATTTCTAATGCTTCCAAAATAACCTACTTTCCTAATCCTAGGGTTTTATCCCCAACCCCCGTCTTAGTAAATCTTTTCTAAATGGGCTAATTGG
>NW_005873150.1:8300-11621 GCF_000147115.1 Myotis lucifugus
CAAACGGGTTAAGTAAAAGGGAATTTATTACTGAACATAATTGAAAGGTCAAGGCTTCCGGTGTGGCTAGATCCCAGGGATCATGCCATGTCTCCCATATTTATCTTGCTCTCTCTTCACTCTTTGCTGGCTCCTTTTCAGGCAGGCTCTTACCTCTTAGCGGCAGCAGCACCTCTAGGCTGGTAGTCTATCTTCTTAGAAACCTCAATGCCGAGAGAATGCCTGTTTCCTGGTTGCTCTAGCAAAAGCCCTGGGATTCAGTGTCCTTGGACCAACTCCCTCTGACCAATCAGTGTGGCCACGGGGGTGGGATGCTGTGATTGTACAGCCTGAATCTCATGCCAACCCCTGGAGCCAGCGAATGCCACAGAGAACAGCATATGGGTACCAGGCAAGCAGAGATCACAGGTGCTCTCTACATAGGTGTAAGCCCTCGTGGTGAGGGAGTAGGTCTGTTGGTGTCTGTGTCATTCCCTGGGCTAATTGCAAGGGTAGTGTTTTGCTTTGGGAGTCCTAATGTCTGTTCTAGACTAACAGGGTGTGACTGCCATGCTGTGACATGCTGGGTGTGTGATCCTGAAAAGGTGTGTATACCTGCCAGATTTCTGGTTTCCCACAGAGCCACTGAGAACAAATAAAGCAACTGTTTTACCTTCAACCCGTGAGTAGATAGAATGTTAGAATCAAGACATAAAATATGCCGAAACCGGTTTGGCTCAGTGGATAGAGCGTCGGCCTGCGGACCGAAAGGTCTCAGGTTCGATTCCGGTCAAGGGCATGTACCTGGGTTGCGGGCACATCCCCAGTGGGAGATGTGCAGGAGGCAGCTGATGGATGTTTCTCTCTCATCAATGTTTCTAACTCTCTATCTCTCTCCCTTCCTCTCTGTAAAAAATCAACAAAATATATTTAAAAAAAAAGACATAAAATAGGTGGTATTTGGGGAGTTCGCTCAAGATAGATGCTCTGAAATGCACGTTATTAACAGGAGGAAACTTCTTGTTGGATGAGAAGGAAGTTGGTGATTTTGTCATTCAAAGGATCACGTGAAAGTCCCCTGTCCCCACTGGGCCTCACTGCCCACTTGTGTTACTTCCTGTGGAAAAAGCAAAGCAAAGCCACAACCCTCCTTCGTTGCTGTTGTTTTCCTCCTCCTCAAAAAGTTCCTCTCATGACAAGTGGAAACAGGACAGTGGTGGCAAATGTTGGCATTTCCAAGGGGGAACCGAGGGGAGCCTCTGACCGTGCTGCTCCCTGGGACTGGCGTGCTTGGTGCCCAGGTGGGCATGTGGCTGCCTGTAGGTCTCGGCTGAACTGTCACCTCTCCTGGGAGGCCTTCCCTGGCCGTCCTACCTAAAGTTGTCCCCCATCATCATCACCCTCGGTCACATCCCCTTGTTGTTTTTCTGAACCTTAATATAAGGCTTTTATTGACAACAATACTATACTTTATGGTTGATTAAACACACACATATGAATATTACATATATAGGGTGACCCCCCCAAATGTATACATACTAGTACACTGAATAATTATAAAGGCAGTGTTTATTAAAATACATTTCATGTTCAAAATTGAGCTAATAGCTATTGAAGTGTGTGTCACGTTTTTGAAGTCTAGATGAACAGGTATGTGTGTGTGTGTGTGTGTGTGTGTGTGTGTGTTTATTTTGGCTTTAAAAATTTTTTCAATTACAGTTTATTCGATATTATTTTGTGTTGGTTTCAGGTAGACAGCATGGTGGTTAGACAATCATATGCTGTATAAGTGTTCCCCCTGATATTTTCAGCACCCAGCCGCTACCATACATAGTTATTACAACATCATTGACTGTATTCCCTATGCAGTACTTTACATCCCCACAACGGTTTTGTTGTGCTTCTCATCTCCTTGTTTTTCTTACGCAGGGGCCTTACACTATTTAGAGAGCACTTATCACTCTGAAATTATCATGTGGTTTATCTGTCTCTCTCATTAGAATGTAAGCTCTGTCTTGCTCACTGTGGACCTTCATCATCTTTCATGGTGACTGGAACATAGTAGGTACTCAGTAAATATTAGGTATGATGGACAGATGGACCAATGGATAGAGGAGCCCCAAATTGCCTCTAGTTTATAACTCCTTAGGCCAGAGGGGAAACCACTGTGGTGAAGGTAGAAAAGAAAGTCTATCCAAGTGGTAGTATTAAGCATCCCATTAGCCTCCGGGTTTATTAACACATCATGGAGCCCTGCCTGCAGAATCGGAAAGATGAATAAGAACAGGAGGCTGCTGAGTCAACAGTCAACAGAAGCAAGTTTGTTCTTCCAGTGTTAGCTCTTTTCAAGGGTCAAGGGAAAGCCATTGGCCTAGCCATCAGCAGGATTTTAGATGAGGTTGCAGTGTTGCAATTGATTGTAGTTACCAGATGAAAAAGCATTTACAATTCAGCCAAATGGTTACAGCATCTGGAAAAAAAAATCTTTATCCCACTATTTCTATGGCCCCTGGTGACTGGGGAGCGAATGCCGTCAATTCTGAGATTTGTGAGGCGAATCCAACCAGGCCCTTCATTGGTTGCCTGTATTTTGGATCAGTGGAGAATTCCATCTGTCAGGGCATTTGCTGCATCATAACAGTTGTTGGATTTTCTACAGGCAACAGACGAAGAACTCTGTCTACCGAAGCCGGCAGTCTCTGAATAGCCCAAGTCCGGGGGAAACGGAGATGGACCTTCTGGTGACACGGGAGCGACCCCGGCGTGGAATTCGTAACAGCGGATATGATGTAAGTCTCTGTTGGGCCAAGCTTTTCTTTCCCTGAATGCAAACGGGATAGAGTATCCCATATGTTTCAGTTTAGTGTATAGCCGTGGAATTTAAAAATGCAGTAAAATCTTTTCTGTTTTATTATTTCTTATTACCTATTTGCGAAGTAAGACTATGTGGAATGGCCAGAGTAGGAATGATTGGTACAAGGGTCTCGATTTCCAAATGCAGTCATTTAGAAATAGTTCAGTATTGGCCTTAAACTCAGAGATTCTAAATTCTGTTCTTTCCCCCTCTGTTCTTAGAAACTTAGTATGAACCATGGCCATGGGTTAGGACTCATTTGAGGACAGGCTGCTTTTCATCCATAGCAAGGCTGAGGAGTTGGATTTGTTGGTTGCATAACTTCTCAGTTTGCCATGGACACGGTGAGGTGTCAACGGGGAGATTGGGTGATTTCATGTGATGAAGTACATGTGATGTGCAGTGATATCTCCAGACTGCAAAAATTCTGCTAATCCCATCAAACTTCCCCAGACGATCAGTTATGATTTGGTGCCTCCTGTCACATT
>NW_005873150.1:11721-12847 GCF_000147115.1 Myotis lucifugus
CAGTAGCTAAAAATGGAGTTCTTTAATGGTCCAATTAAAATCAGAGATAGCCTACCTAATTTGAATTTCTAATTACCTCCCTTATATTTAAACTTGATGTTTGTGTTGGTGGTGATATCCTTCTCTCTTATTTCTTTTTCCTTTTTTAATATAAGACAGTTTGATAGTTTCGTTTTATAAAATTCTAGATGCTTTGGGCAAATCATGTTTCCCCTCCAGATTAAAGTATTCAATATTAATTTTTCTCCTCGTAAAAGTATTTCTTGTACTAAACTCAGTCATCAATTGAATAATCAGCCTGTGGTTGACTATTGGGCATTGGACTTTTCCTGTTCATCTCTCCCTACCGACAGTGCATGTTCTTTCTGGCTGCTTGTAGCTGGGGGAGCTTTTTCTTCTGCTAGGCCCTAGGGCTTCCCTGAGGTATGACAGGATTCTTAAGTTACCTCAGGTTTAGTATTTATAGGTTTCTTGTGAGATTCGAGGCACATACATTTTACTATTTGAGGAAATAGGCCAGAGGTTTCCGTATTTTGAAAAGAGAACATTGCAGATTTTTTTTAACCACTGTGCCAAGAGTGAGTACTCACTTTTGGAATGTCTTGTTAGTAAATTACCTGGAAGGAGAGAGACGATTTTTAAAAGGAGGTTGCTCACCCCTCACAAACATGTATAAATATCCCAATCATCGATTACATTAGGAAGGCACTAATAGATTTTTTTTTAAATATACATTTCTTTGCAGTGTGCATATGATCTCAGAAATAATAAGCAAATACGTTTCCTTAAGAGAAAATGATCATCTAGGGAACGATTTTTAAGAATATAGACTGTTGACTATGAGAATGAAATTGCTTCTTATATCTCCTCCTGTGTTTTTTATTCTAATCATATGAAAAGTAGCTATCATTTACTGACTGCACCCTGTAGATCAGGCCCTATTTCAGTCTTTCCATGTGTGTTGTCTCATTGAAACTGAAAAGTCAATAGTCAGTTAGGTACTCTCATTATGCCCATTGTCCAGATGGGAAAACCAAGGCACAGAGCAGCCACATAATTTGTCTGCCCACCTCCAAAGCCCATTTCCTTAATCACCATGCACTATGACTTCTATCTACACCCACCC
>NW_005873150.1:13964-15096 GCF_000147115.1 Myotis lucifugus
AATTCGATCGTTCCCCAGAAATAAAAACCAACCCGGACCTGTGTTTGGAGTTTAAAAATCTATGACAGGAATGGGGTCAGCTATGTGCCTTGGCTGTGAAGGAGACCGAATGGATTGTCTGACTTACGGCTTCGCAAATGAACGCTGACGTCCCAGACAAGACGCCTTTGGAAGCTCCTGCCCTTCGGTTTCTCTGGGCACCTTGTCCAAGGTCCCACGCCCTGCAGGCACTCAGAGAGCACTCGAGGCAGAATGGCGGGCTCAGACCCTAAAATGTGGGCAGTGGGTTGAGACCATTAAGAAGGATGATGGGTGCATCCATGCACCTCAGAAGGGAGATCGAAGGCTCTGCCACGGCAACCAGTCATTGGTTCTCATCCCAGAGGCGTCCTTTCAGGGAAATGGTTTGAAATGTTCGGGAACACCAGCTGCTTTTCCATCTGAAAAGGTGATGTTAATCTACACAAAAAGGGGTGCTACACCAGAGAAGGTTCAGCTGCAGAAAACATGAAGCCATTTAAATAGACAAAACATGACTATGAGGAAGTGGGTGCTCCTCAAGTCGTCGGAGGACTGGAGCAATGTTCCAGAACATTCCTGAGGAGGGGCCGCTGCCTCTGCCCGAAGCAGGAAGATGGGGAAGCGGCTGCCCTGGGTCTGACGAGGAGCAGAAAGATGGGCGCTGCCTCATGTCCTCAGCCCAGACTGCACACTAGTGCACGTAATTACCAGAAGCTGACGTTTCAGCCACGGCCACCGCCTCATGGAGGGCCTGACGGGCACGTAGCTTAACCGTCAGCCTCCGCACTACAGGAGTGCACGCTGCAGAGGTTCCAAATGCCCGTCCACTGTCCCCAGCACGCACCACGTGAAAGGGAGATGAGGCCGCATTGGGAAGCAGTTGGGGGAATCGGTGGAGGAAAGCAAAGGGGGAGGTGGGAGCATCGCTCAGCGCTCAGGCCCCAGCCGCCTGCCAAAGGCCGGGATGCATTGTGCTGTGTGTGATGGGGAGTTTGTCTTGCTGGCCTCTCTGGGCTGACAGTGCAGCCGGTTCCCCTTTGATCCAGGTGAGCAGGTGGAAGGAGGCCAGGGATCGGAACAGTTGTTTTGATGGGTTCCATTTGCAAGGGGA
>NW_005873150.1:31871-33272 GCF_000147115.1 Myotis lucifugus
ACTGCTTCACCCCTCTGGTCCCTGGTTCCTTACCTGTAAAATGAGAGCAATACCCTAACTGTTCTCAGAGGCTCTGGGATTCCTTAAAGGAGACCAAATGTATGGTGCAGGCATTCTGCTGGGAAGGGTTTTCTGAAGGAGTCACAGATGCTGGGAACAGTATGAGGGAGGCCAGGGCTGGGGAGTGAACAGGCCAGAGAAGGAGGGAGGGATTGAGAAAGAAAGGGAGACCCACCTCACACTGCTGAGCCTCCAGCAGCCACCCTCCCTCAGTTACTCCCCAGGGTTCTGGCTGGGCAGAGCGCCACATCCACCCTTTGTGATACGTTTGCCAAAGCCCAGCATCGATTTCATCTCTTCTGTCAACCAGCAGTCTCCTCCCATGTCCTTCCGCACTGTCTGCCATCCTTGCCAAATAGGAGGTCACCGCCCACTCTACAAACCCAAAGGTTTCGATCTCTGCTTAGAGGGTGGCCTGAGGGCTGGCGGCCTGCCACCTGCTGTGGCTGCCTTTGCCTGCCTGTCATGTTAATTGTAGGGCAGCCTGGCGTCTCTATGGCTAACGCACCCTTATAACAATGGGAGAGGCTAACCCTCATAACAATGGGAGAGGCTAACCCTCATAACAATGGGAGAGGCCCCTGAGCCCAGGCTGCCCTCTCTGCTTTCTGAGCACTTGGTGGAAATATGATGTGTGAAATGGGCCAGATTCTCTGCCTGCCTGGGACAGAAAAAAAAAATGTGTTCCTATTCATAATGCCCAGGAAGTGCCCGAGTGCTCGGCTCCTGTGCCTGGAGCTTCCCAGAGCCTTGGGCATCTTGTTCCTGCCAGTAACTAGTCCTCAGGGCCCTCTGAGTCACCCATCCTGGTGTCAGGAGGGGGGAGCACCCTTGAACTTCAGATGGAGCCTTCTCATTGGCTGTCGATGATGTCATCACCTCCCAGGTTGACCATCCCCAGGTAATACTCAGCGCTAATTGCTTGGTTTAATTTTATGTAGAAATTAAGCACTGAACTCCCCAGAGACAGAAGAGCCACCCTCAAGGGGGTAATGACCTTGAATATCTAATAATGTCTCCAGCGCCCGGCCAGCATGGCTCGGTGGTTGAGCCTTCGACCTCGGAACCAGGTGGTCATAGTTTGATTTCCAGTCAGGGCACATGCTCAGGTTGTGGGCTCGATCCCCAGTGTGGGGCATGCAGGAGGCAGCAGATCAATGATTCTCTCTCATCATTGATGTTTCTTTCTCTCCCTCTCCCTTCTACTCTGAAATCAATAAAAATATATTTAAAATAAACATAAAAATGTCTCCAGCTTGGGCCACCACGATGACTGTTACCGGTCTGGGCGTGTTGGCCCCCTTTGTTATTTGGGGTTCCCCAGGGTGACTGCCCAGCCAG
>NW_005873150.1:35262-37019 GCF_000147115.1 Myotis lucifugus
CATGAAATACCAGAAAATGAAGTATTTAGGAACTCAAGACTGAATTACTTCACATGTACCTCCTAAAGCTTCCAGCGTGACTTTCAGCCAAGGACTGTCTGTCATCGTCCACGGGTTTCTCCCGTCATTACAACTAGGAGTTTGTGGCACAGATCTTCACACCCAAACCCGCCTCTGAGCCACCTGTCAAGGGCTGCTAAGTGGAAAACACAAACAAACAAAAAAACCCAAGGGGAAAAAAAAACGCACATGGATGGCCCTTAGAGTGGGGAGCCCCCTTTGGGTGAGTCCATCCAACATGGATAAGAAAGATTGTCTCAATTTAAATTAAAAAGAAAGAAAGAAAGACTGGCTCTCCGGGCTGGCCCTGAGGGCACCCAGTTCTGTATGCCACTTTAGGGTTTGGTCTCAGCATTCTAGAGTTAGGAAACATGGTGACACCCAAGGCCTGGGTCACTCCTGGGTCCATACTTGCCACCCCTACAGGTTCAGCTCAACCTCAGAGTTAGTGTCTGTTCTTATTGTAGCGACGTCTCATCTAAGGGACATCATCAGGGATGAAGTTATTCTACATATATTAATTTTCCTGGTGATCAGAGCTTACCCCTTGAATTTCTAAAATGTTTTAAAATATATACCATCTTGCACTTTTAAAATTCTGGAATGAATTTTATCCTTCCGCCTTCTTCTTTAAAAGAGGCGCATAATTGAATTTGTCTTTAGCCAATGATTCAGCATCATTATTATGCCTCTCTATACTAAAATGACATCCGTAAGATGGTCCCTGGTGGCTTGTAGGGTTATTTCCCCCATCAAATATCTCCAAAATACTGTAAATTTTGGATTATAACATTTCTGTTTGCTGGATTCTACTTATATTAAAAAGGTAGCCACATAGATTCGTATGTAGACGCAGGTATGTTCCCACCAGCATATCCAGTGAGAATATTCAAATTACCTACTTTCTTTTTTTTTTAAATATATTTTATTGATTTTTTTACAGAGAGGAAGGGAGAGGGATAGAGAGTTAGAAACATCGATGAGAGAGAAACATCGATCAGCTGCCTCCTGCACGCCCCCTACTGGGGATGTGCCCGCAACCCAGGTACATGCCCTTGACCGGAATCGAACCTGGGACCCTTCAGTCGCAGGCCGACGCTCTATCCACTGAGCCAAACCGGTCAGGGCCAAATTACCTACTTTCTAACCAATCTGACTCCAGGTTTTGTATCTCTACAGTGGTATGTGGCCTCCGTTTTCTTCCGAATCTCTTCCCTTGCCCTCAGTCCCCTCCTGCCTCTAGTGTCAGGTACATGCTATGACTTGAGCCCCTTCCTAATCCCAGGCCCCTCCCCTGTCTCCCAACATCCTCTGCAGGTCCCTCTCCCAGGGTACATCGAGGCTTACCCCCGGTCACGTTACCAGCAGAACTCCCCCTCCAGGCTCCCTCGGCAGTACAGCCAGCCGGCCGGCATGCACCCCAGCTTGGAGCAGGGCCCTGTGCCCTCCGCGGCGGCCTCCCAGCAGAGCCTGGCAGAGAACGACCCTCCCGACACCCCCCTGACCAACATCTCCACAGCGGCCCTGGTGAAGGCCATCCGGGAAGAGGTGGCCAAGCTGGCCAAGAAGCAGACGGACATGTTCGAGTTCCAGGTCTAAGGCCTTAGCCCCGGGGGCTTCCAGACTCTGAGGAAACAGTCTTCGGGCTTCTCA
Source organism: Myotis lucifugus (assembly GCF_000147115.1). Lineage (NCBI taxonomy): Eukaryota > Metazoa > Chordata > Mammalia > Chiroptera > Vespertilionidae > Myotis > Myotis lucifugus. The sequence continues at coordinate 36,976 of NW_005873150.1, forward strand.
AGCCTAATGCGTTGGGACTTGAGGCATAGTCAGTGAGTGAGTCT
>NW_005873150.1:37669-39204 GCF_000147115.1 Myotis lucifugus
TGACTGTACCTCTCCCCCACCCCCCATTAAGCAGAGGCCAAGAAAGAGAGAAGATGAGAGGGAATGGTTGGTGTGTGTTGACAGGTTTTTGAAAAGGTGTTGTTATTTTGGAACCGGAGTAGCCTGTGAGCTGGGATCCCGCTGAAAGAGCAGCGGTGCTAAGAGCTTTGGGGGTCCTCCAAAAGAAAAGCAGTTACTGGTGGAGCTTTTTCTTTGCCCTGTGATGAAGGTGGCCTGAGAATGAAGCTTCTCTCTCTATTGGGATAAGAGACACATCGTTGATTTTATGAGAAACATCTCTGTCTTTTCAACAATGACGTCCAGCCTGGGCTGCCGAGTGACACAAAAGGAGCTAGTAATTGATGCCTGCTAGAAGCAGGAAGCGTGGGTCCAGTCTCCCCAGCCTGCAGCCTCTGTTTATCGCAGCTTCTGAATGTAGAAAATCGGTTGATTTACGTTTAAATGTAAATAACATTTTAAAAAGTGTATGGAGGTAGCCAGTCCCCTCCCTCCCCCGCCCCCTGTGGTTAATGGACACTGGAGGACATTCGCTGAAATGGCCGGGCTGCTGACCTTGTGAGGGTGATGTTGCGAACCACCTGCCCTGCCAGGGCGAGTCGGCCTCCAGAGCTCTGGGTGGGCAGCGCCTCCCAGCCCCGAGTCACCTGCCGCACAGTCAGCGCGAAGCCGAACAGCTGCTGACCTCATTCAGGTGGCCTCGGGGAGAAAACGCGGGTCCCCTCACCACACTGAGGGCTCACTTGGCGTCTGTTGGAGAACGAGGGCCTGTCCTACCTTCACCCAACACCCATCTCGCTTCAGCTGTCTCCATTCCCTGAGCCCATCTTTCCATTCTCCTCACGAGTTTCTTTGGTCTTTACTGAGAGAAGGTGGAAATTTCAAAGTTGAGAGAAGAGTAGGAGTGGAACTGATTAGAATGAGAGATTCGACTGTCAAAGCACAGACTTTTCAAAGAAGCGGTTTTTATTTCCCAATGGCCAGTTGCTCTTTCTGGGATGTTCCGGAGAGGACGTGTCATGGAATTCCCAAACAAGCCTCTTGTTCGGATGATGTTAGGTAGAGTCTTTTGGTATGCTGGTTGATCTTTCATAGTGTTAGCTTTTTGTTACTTAAAAAAAAAAAATCAGCTATAAATAAAATGTATTTTTGTAATTTCCATGTGTATATATATGGTATATTTCTACCAATGGCTAGTTGTTGTAATCCAAAACCTAAATCAGCTTGGAAAACCCTATGGACAGTGTAAGATTTTTATCGACAGATTAACACAATGCCTAAGTCTATCTAAATTGGTATTCAATGCACTTGAATGAACAAAGAGCCAAAGAAACTCAGCCTTTTCATGCAAATGGTATGAGTCTGATAGAGTCAGCTACATTGTCCCGCCTTATCAATAATATTAATATTTTCATCAGTGCAATGACATCAGCCCAGTACTTTGTCTGCTTGGTAAATGCCTGGAAATGTTATATGTGGAAATGAAGTTTTAAGACCTTAGGGAATTAAAATATATG
>NW_005873150.1:39304-50151 GCF_000147115.1 Myotis lucifugus
CAGAGACAGTGTCTGAGCTGTAGATGTGCCAGTAACTTACAGAGAATGAGCCTGCGGCCCCAGCTTGCTAAGAGATTGAGAAACAAATCGTTGCAGTCTTTACAGAACCCATGAAATATTGAATTAGTCAACTGAGACAACTAAACATGCAGCATGCTTAATCAACTCCTCCCTTAAACTAGACACCACCAATTTAAGAAAAAGTACATGGGAGGAAAAACTTAAATGGAAAAGAGGTCAGTCTGTCCATGGTTTCCCACCCATGGGCTGACAGCCGCCATTGTTTGACATCCTGTGACTAAGATGGGGTCCCTTCTCTGGAGAGCCTTCTGACCTCATGGACGGGACACATACCTGGAAAGCTGGCTCAGAGAAAAGGCAAATGTTCAGAAGTGCCTCGTGGAAGTTAAAATAGAGTTCCATGAGAGCCCAGAGGCTCTGTGGTCCTCACGACCCTCCAGACAGTTGGAGAAGCCGCAAGACGGTGGTGACCTTGGAGAAGGAAGCAGTGTTCCGAGAAGTGGAGTGACCTGCCCAGGGCTCCAGCCCAAGCCTGCTGATTCATGACCCAACTTGCTTCCCATTTCACCATGCTGCCCGCATGCTTGTCTGTGGTTTCTTGAACTATGCTAGGAGGTTTAAAAAGTAGACAAGGGTCATCTGAGACATTCCCTATGTTCCTGTGAAGGAAAACAGATGATGGAATGTGTAAAGAACTTCAGATAAAGTGTAAAGAGGACAATGCCTTTGTAGCATAATAAACATTTTTTTGGAACTCGTTTTGACGTGAGTTTCCTGCAGTCTGAAAAGAGATGCATTTTGGCTTTTCCTAGAGAATGCTGCCAAGGAACTGGTGTTCTCAACTGCTGCTCAAGACTAGGGCTGTATTCTTCTCAATGCCATGGACCCAAACAGGCAGCCAGAGGGGCCATGACAGCTTGTCACTGGGAGGCAGCAGATTCCGTGCTCTGTGTTGGGGAGGCAATCCCGAGGTTTAGGAAAATGTCTCAACGTCCGTTGTGTGTCCTGGTACCTGTGATCTGAGATGGCAGTGTTACTGGAGCGGGAATTGCCTCTTCCATGGTGTGCTATGGTCTGAATGTTTGTGCCCTCTCCCCACCCAATTCATATGTTGAAACCCTAACCCCCAATGTGATGGTATTAGGAGGCGGGGCCTTGGGAGGTCCTTAGGTCATGAGGGTGGAGTCCACATGAATGGGATTAGTGCCCTTATAAAACATTATAAACTCTGCAACCCAGCAGAGTCTCTCACAAAACCCAACCATGCTGGCACCCTGGTCTGAACTCCCAGCCTCCAGAACTGTGAGAAGTAAATGTCTGTTGTCTATAAGCCACCCAGTCTATGGTACTTAGTTATGGCAGCCTGAGTGGAGCAAATCAGACTGGATTACGTAAGACTCCATTCTCTGGACCCAAGACAAATTATATGGTACATTTGTTAATTTAGGAATTCAACAGAAGGACATGTAATTTCTGAGCAATCTTGATGGAAGAATGGATAGAATATTGTTAGATTTGTGATTAAAAAACAACAACAACTCCTGAGAGTGTAGATGGAGGTGCAAAGGTATTTAAATACCTGACTAAAGGAAATGCTTCTCTAGCAGGCAGAAATTTGGGAAATGGATCAAAGATTTAAATATTGATTACAGATAAATAAGCTGCTTTTTTCCCCCTACACAACACACAGGTATTCAGTGTTTAATAAATAAAATAACAGATATTATCTTCAAATGTGAGAACAGAAGTTAAACTTAATCCATTCCTTCAGCCACACACCAGAAAGTAGTTTGGACTTTCTTTGGGTCAGGTATCTATCCAACCAGCTACAACAAGGAGGCAAGGTCATGTAATACGAGCATGGTTCCCTGGGCCAGCCCTCTCAATGAGGGCTTTTGTTGGGGGCTAGTACCCAAAGAAGGGAGCATGAGTGGACAGGACCTTCAAAAGGAACCTGCTACCAACTGGAATTGACCAGAGGTCCTAAGATGCCAGCCAGCAGTGAGCAGTCACTACAGATATTGCCACAGAGAGGAGAAGGCATCCTTGACGTGCACATCAGTGAGATGCATGAGCCTGAAACTTGGGTGGACTGGCTGGACCCGCCCCAACCACTTCCCACTCACCACCAGTGCTATTGATACTGCTGCTGGGCCTCAGAAGTGACATTCTGACCAAGGCCCAGTGAGCACACTGTCTTGCTCAGCAGACAACAAATACATGTAAATCAAAATGCATCCTCTCAGCTCAGGGGCTATTAACGTGCACGGCTCACGGCTGCACACTTACAGGAATGAGAAAACTGTGAGCCTCTCAGCGGTGTCTTTTGAAACAAAATTGGTTTCAAGGGAGATTGATATTCTTGTGGCTCTGCCCTTCTAAATGTAATAAATGAGTGTTTCCAAGAATTGATAGGTCTCTTGATTTCTTAATGTGAACAGTTACAGAATCCTAGCCTGTGTTAAGTGCTAACATTTTGGAAAGGAATATTTACAAAATAGAATGAATCGTGCTGGAAGCAAATTCTTTTAGAGGATATTAAGTTGCTTTGATTATGCAGGTTTCAAAAAAAGGGGGAAATTCGGAAATGGCAGAATTTGTCTCCATAGGTCAAACCCACACTTCAGTGAAAGCCATTATATGATGAAATCTAGAAATTAATTATTTTCATTCTCTGAGCTTGGCCAAACCGTGGCCTCACTTTATGTTCCTTCATATGTGCCTGATGTCTAAATGCCATGACCTTCGCAGCGGGTTCAGGATCTGAAGGAGGGGCTGGTGCACAAATGAAAATGCTATACAAGAAATAAGAATTTAGAAGGCATTAGAGGCCAGGGGGAGCCTCTTTCTTGAAGAGACACACCAACTTCTAGCCTGGTCTGCTATTTATTTACTTGAATACACATTTGCCCTTTAGCAATGCATACAGGCATATCAAAGGCAAAGTTTGATAAACAGTAAAAGGATTATCAGGTTAGGGAATTGCCTTGAGCCATTGAACCCACAGCAGGGCAAGATTATGTTGATGTTCAGCCCTGCTGGATATCAAAGTCCAATGATTCTTTTTGCATTAATATGCTAACTGCTGTTGGCTTTAGCCTCAGCATCTAAACTCACCCTCAACCCACACACAAAATGAGAGAAGGTTTATAGCAAACAATAGAGGAGTATCATTGTCTGGGGATTTTGAAAAAGGTGTAATAAATGGTCAAGGCCTAGGTCAACTCACTATAAACCAGCCTCTGTTTCCTTACCTGTGAAATGGGTATAACAGCATCAGCACTTCCTACCTCCCGTGGTGTTTGTGAGGAACGCGTGGCCTAATATATGTGAAAATGCTTTGAAAAGTGTATTCTTACTAAAGTATTAGCTTCCTAATTTAGTTTTATCAAGCAAAATATGTTAGCACCTTCTATTCACAGAACTATTTGTCACATGTTCTATAAAATTTTTATATTCTATAACATTAAAAAAAAAACACCAAGACTTTTTCCTAAGTGTGGAAGTGCCCACCAAAGCCAGCCTCCCCTGGAGCTGTATTTTGCTGCTCCTATTGTTGTCAATGATTTGAAGGGTATGTAACCCAGACCGCGATTCCTTACCAACCCCCTGAGACACATGATGCAAACACAGGCTCTGAACAGGCGCTCTGGCGGTAGCTGTTGTCATTTAAGGCTTTGCTTTCTAATTAATTTTGTACATCCTTGGCCACTGCCGGGAACAGAGTGTTTTTATGCTGTCAGAATTTTTTAATGTGAAATAAAATGGCAAAGGCTTTCCTATCCCAAAACCCGCCTGCTTCTCATTCTGCCTCGGCCAGATGGTGAGATGGAACCCCCTTCACAACCCAGCAGGGTCTGCTGGGTGCTGGTAAAGTACACTTGCAGGCGTGGCAGACCCTGTGTGGTCTCAGAGGCTGGCCCAGCCTGGGGCATGAGCCGATGGGCCATCCACAGGTCCCAGGAGAAGCAGCCTATCCATGGCTGTGTGCATGGGGCCAAAAAGCCAATGCCGGCTCACACGCCTTTCTCAGAACAGAAAGAAGTCCCATCCAGGTTAGTGGCTCCCAGGGATGACGTGGTATGGACACAAACTCCCCAGACCACCTGCCCCTCCCACTCTGTGCTGCTCCCAGCATTCACAATGCCTGCCCGATGTTCAGCCCGTTCCAGACACCATGTGTTACGCTCCATGCTCAGCCTCTGGCCTAAGCTGCATGGACAAGAGAGACACCCGACCCAAGAGCCACACACATCCATAGGCTGAGCAGCCACAAAAACCGCGGTTCCGCCTGTGGGAGGTCAACTGGATTCTCTGTAGGAAATACCAAGAAACAGAGTCTCTTAGCAGCAGAGACTCTGAATGGTCAGGACTCCAAGAGGCCATGATGGGCTGTATTCAAAGCAAAAATCTAGGAAAGCAGAATATTGAGTAAGAAGTAGCCTTGAGGCCAAGGAGATTTTGAGTACAGGAAAGAGGGCCTGTAACCAAAATCTATAATAATAATAAGAATAAAAGCATAATATGCTAATTAGACCGGACAACCTTCTGGATAAAGCCTGGGCTGTGAGGGAAGCCCAGGTCCTGGGTGCCTGTCACCGGCGAGAGGGAAGCCCAGGTCCTGGGTGCCTGTCACCGGCGAGAGGGAAGCCCAGGTCCTGGGTGCCTGTCACCGGCGAGAGGGAAGCCCAGGTCCCAGGTGCCAGAGGGAAGCCGGTGCTGGCAGCTGGGGGAAGAAAGGCCTACTCTTGCATGAATTTCGTGCATCGGGCCTCTAGTAGACAAATAAAAACCAACTCGGTGTTCTCAGGAGGCCCTGTGCCCTGACGGAGAGCCACCCATGGGGCTTTTGTGGCCCCACTGAGACGTGGGCAGCTCAGGCAGCAGTGCAGGGTGTCCCTCACGGGAGTTTAATCTACTGAAGCGCTCTCTGCAAGCACTTACGGAATCACCTAGAGACTGAAGGAGCTATTTTGTCCACCTCTGTCCCTCTGTAAAGAGGGCTCAAATATGTGCAAAAAAACACCCCTAAAAGCCAGTCTCATTGCAGAGATGAGAAATAAACTTGGAGTTTCCACAAAAAGCTTTGGTGGGATATCATTGCAGAGAATCAGCCAGGGGGCCCAGGAACGAAGGGTTTTCTGCTCCTCCACTCTTTTTTTTTTTTTTTTCTTTCCTCCTGGACCCTGGCTGCTCTTATTTTTCAGGACAAATGAAATGATCAAGTGAAAGGAAGGGCTGGTGCCTATTTCAGTCCCAGGAGTGGCAGACAGACACAGACCCAGGGAGCTGGGAAAGACACACGGCAAACCCAGCCTCTCCTTGCTGGGTCCCCGCCCCAGAAGCAGGACAGCAAAGCATTCCAAAGGACGACCTCCGACGTCTGTGCGTAAACGTCGTGCATCCACCTCATGAGCTCTGCTGGCGACTGGAAGTCAGGAAGAATGTGCCCAGGAAGGCGTGTGGAACCAAGTCATGGGAACATTAGTGAGGGTGAGGTCGATGGCCTGTTACCTGTAACATGCGCACAGATGGTTAGCTGGACACATAATTGCTTTGGATCTCTCTCTGACATCTAGGAGGTGCGCTCATGACAAATACAGGTTTGCACAGTGGGTACTTTATCTTAACATTTCGGTGTCTGTGTTTGCACATGAACAAACCCACATTTATGGAGAAGCCATCTGACTCCTTGGACCCGAAATAAAGTTCTGTTAGCATAATAGTTGCACCACCAACCTCTCCTCCAAGCCCAAGAGCTCTGGCAAACGCTTGAAGGTGAAGCACTCCTGGTTACCTGGTCTCTGAAATGGGCTACCCGAGCTGGCTCTGGACTCTGATGGGCCTTTGCTGAACATATTAAAGAGCTTGCTTTTTGCCCGGCCGGCGTGGCTCAGTGATTGAGCATTGACCTATGAACCAGGGGGTCCCGGTTTGATTCCCAGTCAGGGTACATGCCCAGTTGCAGGCTCGATCCACAGTGTAGGGGCGTGCACGTACGTAGGGCATTTACCACGAATGGAGCTTGCAGGATTGGAAGTTGCTCTGGGTGAGTCGTGAGTAGTGAGTGAACATGAAGGCCTAGGATGTTACTGGCCACTACTGTAGATTTTATAAACACTATACAATAAGCCCTCTCCCTGCTTCCTTCTGAGAGGGTCAGAAATAGACCATGCTGCTCCATGAACAGGGATGTGGGCTGGATTGATTTGAAATATCGAGGAGCACTGGCTGGGTAAGGCATAGATCACCATTATATATATATACTAATTAACCGGGACGCTGTAACGGGTCGACCAGACAGGAGGAGGTTGTGTGTGCAGCGTGGGGGGGGGGGGGGGGCAAGGGCCTGATCAGCAGCAGCCATGGCTACTTCAAGGGTCAGAGAGCGAGGAAGGGCCAGCCGAATCGCGTGCTGGGCTCCTAGTAAGAAATAAAGATGGAGAGAAAAAGGAACATAGGGGATTGTGGTGGCAATGTGGTTCTGGCTATTGCATAGTGGAGCATTGATCAGATTAAGGAATTTTGTGGTATTCCTTCAGAAGAGGGATTTTTAACATGTAAGGGTTTTAGAACTGAGGACTTAATATTTTGACTTTGGAAATTTGTTCTTGGTTCACTGACCCTATCAGGCACAAAGGCTTCTCTCTGGCATTGAATTGACGGAAGAAAGAAAACTTATCTATGCTTTGCTTCGTTAGAGTCTGAAGATATTTTCAAAGTACGGGACAGGCTGGCTCCACACGACCACAGGAAGCTTTTACGAAAGTGGCAGGGACACTTAATACTTGTTGGGGTGGCTCCTGTGGACCTGTGTCCTTGCATGGGGTCTGAGGTGTTCAACAAAGAGTTCACAGCACTGTTCTCTGAAGACCAAGCGAGGACTGGGAGGGCTGCGGCGCCCTCGGAATAGGTAGCAGGGTGGGACAACCGCCTCTGTGTGAGACCGGCCCATGGCTGGCTGATTGGGATGTAATCTGTGCACTCAAAACCGAGGTGCTGTGAGTGAGAGGGAATCCGTCGCCAAGCCCCAGAGACATTGCTCCCATCAGAGGAAAAACAAATCACTCCTGAGCCACATACACTTCCATTTCTTACAGGATGTTCAGCTCCATTATAATCTTATGGGGCCACCATAATGCAATACATGACTATATTTTTCTACTGAGTAATAGGAACTCGGTAGAAAAATAACAGAAGAGCCCTGATGGTTCTGTGGTCAGAGCGTTGGCCTGTGCACCAAAGGGTCTTGGGGTCGCTTCCCAGTCAAGGGTAGGTACCTGGATTGCAGGTTCAATCCCCCAAACCCAATTGATATGTCTCTCTCAGACTGATGTTTCTCTCTCACACTGATGTTTCTCTCTCACACATCGATGTTTCTCTCTTCCCTCCCTCCCTTCCACTCTCTCTAAAAAAAATGATGGAAAAAAATATGCTTAGGTGAGGATTAACAAAAAAAGAAAAATAACAGAAGAAAGAGGAATAAGTAGGAATTCACTGTAAATAATACCATGGACCAAATTGTGTCTCCCCATCCACCCCCACCCTCACACATTGAAGCCTTAATCCCAATGTGTTGGGATTCAGGGTTGTAGGTTTAGAGGTCATGAGGGAGGGTCCCTCCTGATGGGATGAATGTCCTTACAAGAAGAGGAAGAGACACCAGGCTCCTTCTGGCCCTCCCATGTGAGGACACAGCAAGAAGGCAGCCGGCTACAAACCAGGAAGAGAACTCCCACCAGGAACTGAACTGGCCAGCGCCTTCATCTTGGACTTCCCAGTCACTGGGTCTGTGAGGAATAATTGTCCGTTGTTTAAGCCACCCAGTCTGTGGTATTTTGCTATCACAGGCCAAGCATGTCAATACAAATAACATATTACTGAGTTCAGCCCAGCTTGCTTACTCCTGGGAACTGGAATTTTCACCTTGAAACTGGTTCTGGGAGAGATTTTTCCTTATAACACACCGTTCCCCAAGGGCAGCCACCTGCAGCCCCTGGGAAAGGCGGGGCTGCACTTGTGTTTATCTTTCACGAAGGCTGTTAATCACGGCAGTGTCTCCTCCTCCCGGAAGGTTTCTAAATTGGATTTTCTTCTAGAAGATAATACCGAACAGGCTGATAATGTCAGCCCTGGATGTGAGAGGACTGGGAAGGGAAGGGGCTATTCCATCCCTCTTCTACATCCATGCTGCCACCTGGTGGATCCCACCTCAAGAGAAACAGGAGGATTTTGTGTTCAAGACCAGAAACCTTGATGCAAATTTGTCCCGCAAACCCTAAGGGGCAAAACGATGGTGAGCATCGGCTGTGTGTCAGGTGGTGAGCTGAGCAGTTGGTTACTTCCCAACCACCTGGGCAGGGGGAGTTATCATGCACATTTCCACGTGAGTTAAGGGCCTCCGAGAAGTTTAGGACCAGCTTTGTTGAAAAAGCAATTGGATGGATAAATGAATGAACGAATGAGTACATGAATGCAGGCTTCATTTATGTGCACTGTGTCGGTGACAGAATGTTTGTGCTGCAGGCGGATAAACTCCAAGATGAGAGTGATGGTCCTGGGTGTGTTTGTGAATGGATGGATGGGATAGCTCATCTTTTTTCCACGTTTCGGAAGAATTGTCCCTCAGGCCCCTGTTGAATCATCAGCTGATTATGTGACCTTTGCCACTCCCTCCCAACTCTCCCTGAACTTGTCACCCAGCTGGAAGCCAGCTGGGTGAGTCACTCCATTCTTCTCTTAGGAACTGGACCTGAGAAAGTGTTTGTTCTGGAAATGAACATGGTTCCCATGAGTCACTTAGTGGCTAAGTTATGAGGAAGCCCAGTGGGAAAAAACAGGAGAGGCATCAGGTGCAACAGGTATATGTAGCAAGAAGGAGGTAAGAGGGCAGCTGCCCAGGCTCCTGGCGGCTTCCAGGCCCTGGTGCCAATTGGCATGAGGGGACATGTGGTGTCTTTGTCTGTAGCTGCTCCCCGGCTCCTGGTGCCTCTGGTGGGGCTACAATCACAGGACCCTGGCCGCCTGTCCCAAATGGACAGACAGGGACATGTGGGCCAGGTAAGCCAGTCACCCCTCCTCTCTAAGGGATGCTAGTTGGAGCTGAGTTGTCCAGCGGCAGCACCTCCTTCTTTCCTTCTAAGGCCTGGAGGCCTCCTTTTTGTTTCTCTTACAATAGTTTCTGTGCTTGTAGACAAAGAACCCTGCTGTTGGCCACTCTTGTTATTTAAGCAGCTAGTTCGAGTGGCCTTCGTTTTCCTCTCAACCAGCTGTGTCATCGATGCATTTTCTGCATTTCTCTCTGGTCACTTTCCCTCCCTCACTGCACAGTTACCTTCTTGGATGTGCTGATGCTCTGGTGTGGACGGGATGAAAGGACCAGGTGATGACTAAAACCCTCTTTGGGGCACCAGCTCCGGGGAGGTCGAGCCCCTGGCCTTGCCTGCCTGCTGCGGGCTTTTTGATGCCGCCTGGGAGAAATGTGGTTGGCCCTCCCTAGCAAAGAGTCAGCTCACCCCCCGGATCACTCTTGGGCTCTGCAAATTCAAGGCTTCTCCCCACCTGCAGATCGGGCCTCCCTCCAGTTCATATCCTGTGGTCTCCACCCCTCCAGGCACCAGTAGCTCAACAGTGAGGGCTGTGTCCTAAAGACACTGGAAAATAATAATGATGATGACTCCCTGTCGGGGGAAGTGTCACATCTACCACTTTGTGGTCCCCCACCCAACCATCCTGTGAGAGCAGTGTCTCCATTTTTCAGATGAGGAAACAGGCTCAGAGAGGCCAGATAACTTTCCCAAGGTCGCGTATCTGGTTGGTTACAAAATCAAGACACTGATAAAAGGAAAGGGGCTGTGTTCCATGAGTCACCCCCTGGTGTTCCCCTCCAGGGAGACAGAAAGCCTGGAAGTGGTGACCAGCTCTCTCTTCCTTGCTCTCCAAGGAGCCAGGCCTCTGCTGGCATTGGGTCCTGCTTGACCCCCTTGGCCACAGTGTGGGGCACAGATCACTGGATAAGGTAGTTGGAGGTTTTCCCATCACACTTGACATTTCTATTTCTCTCGGACTAGCAGATCTTCGATGAAAGGGTCATGCTATTAATAGCTGGCTACATGCGCTATCAGGTTTCATAATCCATGCTGGGCAAAACAGTTGCCCCTGGAGAGGAAGTGAGAGAAGTTAGAGGCACCTAGACAGAAAAGGACAGGGATCAGGTAGAAAATAACTAGCAAGTAACTTCACATGAAAAATAACTATCAGGCAGCTTGGCCAAACCTTAAAGGCCAAACGTCAGGCTACAGCGGGATGTTCTCAGAGTTTTTAAAAAAGAAAGATATGCAAACGGGGAAATGACAGGAAAGGCGGTAGGCAGAGTGGCTTAGCTACACGGCCAGAGGAAGAACAAGGCGGAAAGAAGCGAGGGGCCTTGAGAACCAAGGCGGGCTCATTGGTTAGCAGGTTTATATACCCCCAGACCAAGGAGAGGAGCCTCATTGGCAACCCTGTTGGGGACCCCTGCCCTCCCCTGCTGGCAGCTTCGTAAGCTTTGTGCTTGCTTACCAATAACTCAGCTTCCAGGCACAATCCCGCTTGTCCGTGATTTCAGTCCTCAACTTCACTCAACAACCCCGGGGGAAAGATCACTTCTGAGATCCCGTCCTGAGCTCAGAAGGACCTCAGTCCTACCCCTGCCGGCTGGTGCCTCTGCCCTCCCTCTACCCTAATTTCCCGAAAGTAGAGGCTGCTAATCTGATTGGTCAGAGTCCAGGACATTCCTTGGGCCCTGCTTCCCAGTGCAAGCTTACTCCATCTGTAAAGCCAGTGCA
>NW_005873151.1:0-14653 GCF_000147115.1 Myotis lucifugus
GTCAAACGACCTTTTCTTTTCTTTTTTTTTTGCCATGCATGCACTGATACTTTTTTATTCTATTTCACTTTGTTTATTAAAGGCTGATTTAACCTCCTAATTTGATTCACGATCCACACTAATGGGTGGTAACTGTGTGAAAAGTACTTTAGGTGCTGTTCTCTGAGACATAACCAGTGATGTGCTTTGGAAAGATAAAATTAAGCAGCAGCAAAAATGATGAGAAAAAAAGGAGAATGTAACAATAATACAGGAGAGTGAATGGGAATGAAGAGAGCATTTCAGGGCTTTTGTTTAACATAGAATAATATGAACTTACTGACTGGGTATGCAAGGAAAAGAAGACAGCAGAGCCTGAGACAATGCTGTGATTTCCAGCCCAGGTGGCTGGGCACGTGAAGTGCCTGTAAAAGGAATGGGGAAGTCAGGGAGAGGCAAGTATATGTGTATGTAAAATTATCAATTCTATTTTGAACAAAGAATGTTTGTAAGATTCGGAGAAAATCGGTAGTAGGTAACCTGACTGTAGCACAGAAATTAAGATTAGACCAAAACAGAAATGCAGGGTTTAACCCAAAAGGGTAGTTCAAGTTATAACAGAAGATGAGATCCCCAAAAATAAAGAGAGGGGGGAAAAAGTTTACCTTTATGTTTAAGAGAAGGAAAAAGAAGAGAAGTTCCATAGGGAATGAATTAAAAGTGGCAGGTGGAGAGCTCAGGGCTGAGAAAACAGCACTGGATTTAGCTAATAAGAGTGGGAGGTATCATACTTGAGTGAGTGAGTGGTGGGGGAAGCCAAATTCAAAACGGTTAAGCAGTGAGCAATGGTTAGAAAATGAAATAAATTCAAGTTTGTCTGACTCTAGGCCCTTTCCGGATCGTCTCATCCCAGAAGCACTGGTTAGATGTGTAGTCATAGGGGTCTTTTCGGGGTGGGGATGGTGTCTGTGGCCACCAGGTAGTGATCTGGATGATTAAGTCAAGCTTTTCATGGATGAGTGTTCTCTAAGTCCCAGGCTAGCATCTGCTTGTTGGTCTCTTACTTGCTGTCAGCGGCCCGCATCAGCGCCAGGATGGTCCCCGCTCCCCACCACGCTCCAGGCCTGGACGTGGGAGGTGAAGGCAGTGAGCATTTCTTGAGCATTATCAGGCGGTGCCCGTCTCCAAAAAGCACATCCACGCAGGGTTCGGAGCCATCGTGCCTCACATCCACAATCACGGAGCATTTCAAGTTGGTGGCACGGACCTTCTCCCCGCTCACTGCCTAGAGGAAGGTCCTCGTAGACTCCACGTTGTTCTCGAAGGGGCAGAACTGAACCGGAACCTCCTTGACTGCCCAGAGTCCTAGCTGAGCCAAGGCTGCCGCTGCCATGGTAACCTCTGCCTCCAACGACCCTTTCACAGGGGTCGCCTAAGACCATCCTGCATATCAGATGTTTGCATTGCGATTCATGACAGTAGCCACATTACAGTTATGAAGTAGCAACGAAAATAATTTTATGGTTGGGTCACAACATGAGGAACTGTATTTAAAGGGCCAGAAGGTTGGGAACCACTGATTGTATGTATCCTAACCAGGGATTGAACCTGAAACCTTACTGTATCAAGACGACACTCTAACCAACTGAGCTACCTGGCTAGGGCAAAGTCTTTTGTTGTTGTTGTTTTAAATACAAGACTCTAGCTTCTGTTTCTAAATGGGATAGAGTGTTTTACAATACTCCAGCATTACTTTTGAGAACGACAGTTAAGATCATTTGTTTGAAGACAGCAGAGAGCTGTTAGAGAATTGAGAAATAGAGTAGCCAAGACAGTGGAAGAAGCGCTGATTTTCGCAGCCACTTTTACCTGTAGGCAATTGTTAATTATCTACAGGCAGAAATCTTAAAATTCTAGCTTTATACTCATACTAGAGGCTTGTTGCATGAAATTTGTGCACGGCGGGGGGGGGGGGGTCCCCTCAGCCCGGCCTGCACCCTGCACCCTCTTGCAGTCTGGGACCCCCTCGCTTCTTACCACCCGCCTGCTCGCTGCTCCTTAGTGCTGCCATGAAGGTGGGACAGGCTTCTACCACCGCTGCTGCGCTCGCCTGCTGTGAGCCCGGCTTCTGGCTGAGCAGCACTCCCCCTGAGCGAGTGCACTGACCACCAGGGGGCAGACACTCAATGCATGAGCTGCCCCCAGGTGGTCAGTGCACATCATAGTGACCAGTCATTCTGGTCGTTCCGCCTTAACAGTCGCTTAGGCTTTTATTATATAGATAAGATCTCTGCTGGGATACAGAAAAACCAGCAGGTTTTGGGTGATGATGTTGAGGGGAGGGACCACCAAGCACACATCCAATAGCATATTCAGGACTTAAGGCTATACAGTTTAGGAGATTAAAAACAAACAGAAACTCTCTGATAAGCAAGATAGACTTTACAACTCCTTTATATGATCCAGAGGCTACAAACTGGCAACTACACAGAACACTTCTTGGTTAAATTAAACATTAGCCCCCTTTTCCATCTATGAGGCATAGACAAAGCTGCCACTCTTTAAATAAGTAATATCTTGAATTTCTATCATTATTTTACACACAATGGCAGGCATTCAGTTGAAAATTACAAGGCACACAAAAAGATAAGAGCACATGACCAAAATAAAGAGAAATGCATATTATATAAACCAACGCAAAGTTGATCCAAATGTTGGAGTTACATGGACAAGGACTTTGTAATAGTTATGATTAAAATATACAAAAATAGAGAAAATGAATAATCAGATTAAGCATTTCACCAGAAAATTGGGACCTCTGTAAAAGAATCAAATAAAAATTCTAGAACCAAAGAGCAAGCTATATGAATTTACCAACTCAGTAAATGGATTTAGCAACAGAAGAAAGGATTAGTAAACTAGGTAACAGTTTGACAATAAATTTTAAAATTGAATCACAGGCATAGAACAGAATATGTGTGAAGTAAAACATAGCTGAAGAGGCAGGTGGGATTTAGACAGCTCAATATATGTGTAGTTGGAATCCCTGAAGGAAATTAATTCAGGGGGACAGAAGCAAAAATTGAAGGATGATAAGCCAGGATTTTACTAGAACTGATGGAGACTTTCAAAACACAAATTCATGAAGTTCTAAGAACTCCAAACAGGATAAATAAATGAAAACCACACATACTCACAATATAGTAAAGTTATTAACTTTAGACAGAGAAAAATCTTAAGAGCAGGCTAAGGGAAAGGTGGTCAAAGAAAAACAATAAGATTGACTGTCACATTCTCAATAGAAATAATGGAAGCCAGAATAGAATAGAATGATATATTTAAAGCTCTGGGAAATTTTCCAATGTAGAATTCTATACCCAGGTTAATACCCTTCAAAGTGCAAAGTGAAATATAAACATATTCCAGACAAAAACTGAAGAATAAGTCACTTGCAGATGTGCATTGGGAAAAAATAGTAAACAGAGTCCTTCAGGGAAATGAAAAATAATACAACAATTAATACAAAAATCTAGGAAGGAATGAAGAGAAACTAGAAGACATAAAATATATTGGCAAATATTAACATATTAACTTAAGGTGGTCTATTCATAGCAATAATAATAATGATGTCTTCTGAGGCTTAAAGTGTATATATAAAAGAACAAAGTTGGAGGGATCACAATATCAGATATCAAGTTGTACTACAAAGTAACAATAATCAAAACAGCCTGGTATTGGCATAAAAGCTGGGGTAGCAATACTCATATCTGACAAAATAGACTTCAAAATGAAAGCCATCATAAAAGACAATAAAGGCCACCACATAGATCCATCCAACAAGAGACTATAACCCTGGTAAACATATATGCACCCATTATAGGAGCACCTAAATATATTTTAAAACTTCTAAAGGACTCTATACGAGAGATTTACAGAAATACAGTCATAATAGGGGACTTTAGCACCCCCACTGACTTCACTGACAAAAAATTAACAGGGAAACAGCGACTCTAATTGACACGGTGGACCAGATAGATTTAATTGATATTTATAGAATATTTCACCCCAAAGCTGCAGAATATACATTCTTCTTAAGTGCACATGGGTCATTATCAAAGATAGACCACATGTTAGGACGCAAAACAAGTCTCTACAAGTTCAAGAAGATTTAAATCATATCAGGCATCTTCTCAGACCACAGTGGAATGAAATTAGAAATTACAATAAAAACACTCTAGAACATTGAAACACATGGAGGCTAAACAGTATGTTATTAAACAATGAATGGGCTACCAACAAGATCAAGAAAGAAATCAACAACTTCCTGAAAACAAATAAAAGTTAACACAACAATCCAAAATCTATGGGACACTGTGAAAGCAGTCCTGAGAGGGAAGTTCATAGCACTACAAGCCTACCTCAAATAACAAGAAAAATTAATAATAAATTATTGAACCCTACAACTTAAAGAATTAGAAAGAGAACAACAAGAAAAGCCCAGAGTAAGTAGAAGGAAGGAAATAATAAATATTAGACCAGAAATATAGAGGCTAAAAAAATAAATAATACAATAAATCAATGACACCAAGAGCTGGTTCTTTGAAAAGATAAACAAGATTGATGAACCATTAGCCAGACTCATCAAGAAACAGAGGACCCAAGTAAATAGAATCAGAAACAAAAGAGGTGAAGCAACAACTGACACCCCAGAAATACAAAGAATTGTAAGAAAATACCATGAACAGTTATATGCCACTAATTGGACATCCTGTGCAAAATGGAGAAATTCCTAAAAACAATACAATCTTACAAATCTGATTCAGGAAGAATCAGACAGCCTGAATAGGCCAATAACAACTGATGAAATAGAAGCAGTAATAAAAAGAACTCCTAGCAAAAAAAAAACAACCAAAAAAAAAAAACCCTGGCCTGGATGGCTTCTCGGGAGTTTTACCAAACCTTCAAAGACCAACTAACACGTATCCTCCTCAAACTATTTCAAAAAAATCCATCACATAAACAAATGTCCATACTACCTAAAGAAACACTTCCAACTTCTTTTTATTATGCCACATTATTCTAATTTCAAAACCAGATAAACACATCACAACGAGAATTACACGACAATATCTCTGATGAACATAGATGCTAAAATCCTCAATAAAATATTAGCAAATCGGATCTAGCAATATATTAAACAGATTGCACATCATGACTAAGTGGGATTTATTCCAGGTCTGCAAGGCTGGTACAATATTTGCAAATCAATAAACATGACACATCACATAAATAAATTGAAAGATAAAAATCACATGACTATATCAATAGAAAATATAAAAATGTGGCAGAATACACCATGTTCATGGATTGGTAGAATGAACATCATTAAAATGTCTATACTACCCAAGGCAATCTATAGATTCAATGCAAGCCTTTTAAAATACCAACAGCATATTTCACAGAGCTAGCACAAATACTCCAAAATTTATATGGAATCAAAAAAGACCCCGAATAGCTGCAGCAATTTTAAGAAAGAAAAACAAAGTTGGAGGAATCACAATATCAGATTTCAAGTTATACTACAAAACCACCATAATCGAAACAGCCTGGTACTGGCACAAGAACAGGCATATAGATCAATGGAACAGAACAGAGAACCCAGAAATCAACACAAGCCATTACATTCAATTAATATTTGACAAAGTAGGCAAGAGCATACAATGGAGTCAGGACAGTCTCTTCAATAAATGGTGTTAGGAAAAATTGGACAGATACATGCAAAAAAATGAAACTAAACCACCAACTTACACTATACACAAGAGCTCAAAATGGATAAAAGGCTTAAATGTAAGTCAGGAAACCATAAAAATCCTAGAAAAAACCGTAAGCAACAAAATCTCAGACATCTCTCCTAGCAATATGTTTACAGATACATCACCGTAGGCAAAGGAAATAAAGGAGAAAATAAACAAATGGGACTACATCAAAATAAAAAGCTTCTGCACATCAAAAGAAACCATCAACAAAATGAAAAGTGGGCCCCACTGTATGGGAGAACATATTTGGCAATGATACATCTGATAAAGGGTTAATATCCAAAATATATAAGGAACTCATACAACTTAACAAAAGGAAGACAAACAATCCAATTAAAACAATGGGCAAAGGACCTAAATAGACACATCTCCAAAGAGGACATACAGAAGGCCAAGAGACATGTGAAAAAATGCTCAAAGTCACTAATCATCCTAGAGATGCAAATCAAAACGACAATGAGGTACCATCTCACACCTGTCAGACTGGCTACATCAACAAATGACAAGTACTGGTGAGGATGTGGAGAAAAGGAAACCCTTGTGCTGATGGGAATGCAGAATGGTGCAGCCGTTATGGTATACAGTATGGAGTTTCCTTGTTGTTGTTTTTTAACATTTATATTTATTCATTGAAAATGTTTCATAAGCGCTTATATACTTTATGCTGGGAATAAAAAAAGGAAAATACATGTGCTCTCTTTGGGGAAGGTAAATATATAAAAAATACAGGTAGAATTAAATGAATGCTATAATAGATATCCTACACAAAGTGAAGTGCAGCAGAGAAAAAAAGGATAGTCTTTTGGGAGATGTGAAAGACCTGAGGAGAGGAATTTTATGTGTCTGACAATGAGCAAGGTGGGAAAGGCATGCTGAACAGTGAGACACACATTATAGTGAGAAAATGCAGGTGTTACTCCCAGGTTATGCAATCACACAGTAAAATTCTTTAATTGAAATTGGTGTGAAAATTAGATATCTCAAGTGTCCCGTGTGGAGAGCAGCTCTTAATACTTTAGTACAGTTCTCGGTTATGCGTAGGTATTTTTAAAGTTCAAAAAAGACGGTTTTAGGGGAATTATGTACAGCAATCAGTTGTTCACTACAAATTGCCATTATTTTTTTTGCAGAGGAGAAAGGATATGAATCTCTTGGCTTATTTTTAAACAGCAATGAGTTTAGGAATCATGGCCTCAGAACGGGTTTCTCTTCTGCCTGCCCTGTTTGGTCACGTAGGCTACAATGAAAGGACAGCCCTCTAGCTTCATGAATAGCCGTAGCCATGCTACGTGGTTAATGAAATGAGGAGGGCTTGTTAGATGGTGACCACAACCTGTTCGTTTCCACAGAAAAGAGAGAAGCATGATCAGCTGCTTTATCATTTGCATACTTTTCCAAGTCTTACATGTTGCAGAGGGCAAGGAGCACTGCTCTGGGGTCAAGACAGAAGATACGTGTTCTTACTGCTACTGTGCTGAGAAATGTGGTCTTTTCTTCCAATTGAGAAATCAGAGTAAATTCTATGGTCTAAGATTTTGAAACTTAAAAGCTAAGGGTTTGTTCCTCTACTTACTCATTTTGCTAGCATCTATATATCCGGAGATTCCCTATGAATTATAGAATTTTAAATATTACAAATTCTCGCGGTTAAACTGGTTTTATTGAAAAAGGATAATCTTTTTTTGTTTATGTGCTTATCTCTCAGTTGAAATTATGTAAATGCTGAAATTCCTATTTTGGGATCCATAATTACATGAAATGTGGTAAGCGAGTTTCCTAGCAAATATTCTTCATATTGAAAAGCATAGTGCTCAAGTGGCAACCTAAATAATATTGCTTTAGAAAGTTTTTGTTCATTGTGTTTTTATTACAAACTTTTTGCTGTAGCGATTTTTTTTTACCTGTTATTTAGAGTTTCCATTCCCATGAATTGTCCTGATGCCTAACGGAGGTGTTCAGAACTGATCATCGGTAGGCTTTTCTGTTTAATGCTGGAAGAACAAGCTGCTTATGATGACCCAACAGAGACGTGAAGAAGGCTTGTGAAAAGGGTGTATTCATCCAGCTCTAATCCTGTTTTCAGAAAGGCAGTGTCCCTAAGTGTTCCCTAATTAGCTAAGAGATATGGTTGTAAATTCTTGTAGACACCTCTTTTGTAGGACAGAGATAGATGCCTGGCTCATTTAAATCTTTGTTTTACACTTAAGTGAAATTTTAATATGAACATTTAGCAATAAGAAATAGGAAAAGGGATTATTTTAAACATATAATGATTGCTGTTTTATCAGTGTGCTCCATTATATTTCTTTTTTAACATCATCATAGTTAGAAACTTGAGAATATTATGTGTAAGATAGTGTCTACAAAATAAAAGATGGTTTTATTTTTTGTTTTCCTGCTTGCTTGTTTGTTCTGCTGATCTCTTGGTATACATAAAATAATGTTTACTGCTATGAAATAAATTCTTTGGGGTTTGGTAAAATTGCTTCTACTAGTCACCTAGGAAATGTAAGCTAGGGAACAAGACACTGATATTTAGGCATAGCAAGAGGAAATATATTGCTTCAGTGAACTGAATATAAAACATGATCAGTGAAAACACCTGGAAATCAAAAAGAACAGATTTTAGTTATGCTTCTCTTTTTCAAAGAACTTAAGTGCTTAGCTATTATTGTTAGTACTAGAGTAGTAAGTTGGCAGTGACATTTGAAATATGATAAATAAAAGCGTACAGAATGTCTGATTCTACTTTTAGCACTTGTCTGACTCCTTCTCCAGAAATTGCATAATGGAAACTACCATAGAGTTAATGCGACTCTAATATACAACCTTCCTTGTTGTAATAAATGTATTTGCTATTACTGTGTAATCATAAAGCCATAGTTATTGAAACCGCCAAAGTTATTGAAACAGAGGGATAGGAGCTTTTGCCTTTATCACCTGTATTATTAATTGGAGATAATTACTGCAGAGCAGCTGGCTGTTGGTTTTAGGGAGCACCAATTGTTCTTCTCACCCAGCTGTTGACTAATAAGGATAGTCAACACATCTGTTTCAACAGCTGGTAATTAACAAAAGCCTAATTGCTGCAACTCTTTTAACATCCAATCTGTGAAAAAGAAGGGATGTGGAAGAATATTATTTACTTTGTGCTTTGCGCTTTCTAAGACTGGTTTCTCTTTTTTCTTTCTCCCTCCACTTTTTTTTCCTTACTTTGAACACCACTGCCTTTGTATGGAGCATTGAATGGCAGGAGAACACAATATGGTAATCCAGAGCTTAACTTTTTCAGATCTTTGTTGGTGTTTCTTATTGCAACATTTCTTTGCTAACTTGCAAGATAAAATGGATCAAAAGCATTTTGAGTAGTTCCATACAACAGTTAAAATCCGCAGCAGTGTGCCCTAGGCTGGGTTGCTGTTGTCTGCAGCATCCAAAAGGAAACAGGGAAATCTCTTTTCTTGTGCTTTTCACATGCCTGGACACAACTTGCAAGTAATTTCCACATTAATATACAGAACTTTTGTTTAAATTACTATATATATTAACAGAAATGAAGTCAGGTTTAGAAATTCCTCTTCCTTTGGTTAAAACTAAACTGTCATCTCTTAAAACTTTGCTTTTTTAATGCCTATATATCAGCTCAGAGTATTCAAGAAAACTTTTATTTATGAAATTTTGCTTGATCTGCTTTTCTTTAAAATGTGTTTTTGCCTTTTTTTAAAAAATGCCTTTGGTTCATGTAACTTCAATTATTTCTTACTGATTGTTGTAATAAATGAATAGAAAATTTGCTGGCTTAGTCTTGGATATCTGAATAAAACAGTTTCACAAATGAGAGAGCTATAAATTAAATTTATTTGGATTCTTTCAGCATCCTATTTAATTATGAACTATTTTAATAAAATATCTTTCATAAAGCATTGGTGGTAAAGCTTTATATTTATGTGTTTATAATAAGTTTTTACTAGTTATATGTTAATGTTTACATATTTAAAACACGTAGTTTTCTGGTTGACATGGCTGACTTGTCAGTGGCCCTTTCCATAGTCTTTTACACCGTCTTTATAGCCTGTATATATAAAAACTTTTTAATGAATGAAAAATCTATTTTTATTAATTAAAAATCACATAACTGATTTTCCTGTTAATACATTCATAAAATTTTGCATTAATGTTAAGGTTATTTTGGTAGAAACAATTATTGTACTTATTTAATTTGTGTATCTGAGAAGCCCTTAGCTAAACTGTTAGTCAAGTTCACTTGATTAAACTCGCTTCACTAACTTTTCAGTTGGCAATATTTCTATGCAGGCAGTTCTTTAATTGTCGTTAGGTATGTTGAAAGGTATAGAAGAAATTCTACCCAAGTGCTTTGCATGGACTGAATTGCAGATTGCATAATTTTAAATTTTTTTTCTGGCAAGACAAGTTTAGTTCAGCAGGTGTTCAGGTATGAAGTGTATTATAGATGTCGTGAAAAAACATACACGATCCTGAACAAATAAACAAAATACTGCTGACTAAAGTTCTAACTAAATAGAAGGGCACTGGCATGTAGAGAGATGTTTACAACTCAAGTGTAAAGGAGGGGAATATTGTCATTTTGGGAAATGTTTGCTTCTTGAGTTTAAATAAGAATTTAATTTTCTCTGTGTGCTCATGTTCTTAGGTAGTACCAAAGAAAGCAAGCTTAGTGAGAGGAATGTATTGTGCCATGAGAAAGGAGAATGGACTTTTGGGGGGAACTCATTTTCCCCCTGATGCTTTCTGTGTTTTCTTGCATATAATTTTTTTTTCTTGAGGAAATGACCTCATGAACAAGTGGTGTGGTAGAAAGAAACTCAGTAATTTTATAGGTGTTTTCTGAGGACTTTTTGTAAATACTACATTATTAACCTGTTTTCTGGATGTTAAAAAGGCAAATATCACTAAATGATGGGTAGGTTATTAGTGAAGCCAGTGAGGTGATCAGTGATTTTGTACATATCAGTATGAATCACTTTCAGAGGCATAGTCAAGAAGTCTCAGAGGCCAAACATCTAACTATCAACAAACTTAAGGTCATAGTAAGCATTTCCTGAGAACAGGGTTCATTCGATGAAAAGATAAAGCTTCCACAGTCTGAATTAATGCGCAAAGAACTGGTTCAAAACAAATATGTTAAATTACTTATGACTTAAAATGTAAATGATATACAAATATTTTATGACATCATAAAAATAATAAATACAAAGAGAAGGTTTGAATGTAAATGACCATGAATGGGGAAAAAAGCTAGAAATTGGAGTAGATGGTATCATCCCTGGAGTCATCGCAGTGGGATGCATGGCAAGTTTAGTTTTGGGGAAGCAGTTGGATTATTTGGAAGACTCAGGATTATTTACTGGACTGTTTGTCTAGAGTTCTGAGTTCAGATTCTGGTTCTCTTATTTGTAACCTGAAAAACTGAAAGGATTTAAGTAAATCATTTCCTAACAAGTGGTTCTTCCACCCTGTGATGTTTTTTCCCCCTGATGGGTTCACACTGTTAAAGACGGTTATGGAGAATGTTTCAATTTCTACTTTTCAGCATTTTATCAATTAAAGAATTGCATATCTTCTCCCTTTAAAAAGAGTGATACTATGAAACCTCTATATGTTCAGTTAGAATACGTGGCAGTTATTGGAGAGCAGACACATGATAAGCTTATGACAGAGTCAGTGCTTGCTGCTGTAGTGGTTCTGACCATTAAACTATTTAAAATAGTTTTAATTCTTAATTGATCTTGTGTTTCGTGTAGAACAGGAGAGACTGATGTTTCAAGACAGGAAGCAAAAGAAATATAATGTTGTCACACAAGTTAATACAGACCTTAAAAGTGATGATATTGGAAATTTATCTCATGATGCTCTTAAAATCTGATCAAAATTCTTATGTAGCCAATCTTTATACCTCAATACTTCCATAAAACAGAGAAAAGTATTGTTAGGTGAACTATATCCAAATTTTTACTTGCTTTTCATATATTTGAGTTTTAGCCCCACAGTGGGTTGTTTCAGAGAAGGGCTTGCAAATGGCAATCTGGCCCAGCCAGCATGGCTCAGTGGTTGAGCATTGACCTATGAGCCAGCCGGTTATGGTTCAATTCCAGGTCAGAGCATGTGCCTGGATTGGGGGCTCAATCCCCAGTGGGGGGCGTGCCATCTCATATAGTAGAATAAACAATGTTTTTTGGATACTTGTATTCTAGTTCCCACTTTCCTTTGTAATCAGCTCTAAAACCTTGGATAATTTCCAAATGTTTCTTTAAATAAGTTGTATTAGCAACAATTTTCTCACCTATAAAAGTAGGGAACTCTGTTACCTCTAAGACCCTTTTCAGGTCTAAAATTATTTGGTTCTGTGATTTAATTTGTACTGTATGTTTCTTTAT
Source organism: Myotis lucifugus (assembly GCF_000147115.1). NCBI lineage: Eukaryota > Metazoa > Chordata > Mammalia > Chiroptera > Vespertilionidae > Myotis > Myotis lucifugus. The sequence goes on from NW_005873151.1 coordinate 12,212, forward strand.
TTAGCAGATATCATACATAAGATCAAATGCTTCTGTTCTCTGATAAAAACAGAGTTCCATTAATGGTCTTGGAGTTACCAAAGGAAGGCTTAACTATATAAAACTATTACCATTAAAAACACATTCAAACCAAACATAACAAGATTTTAAAGTAAGATAAAAGTGGTTTCTCAACAAAATCCAAAACAAATAGCTTTCAGTGATATGAACAGTATAGTCTTTTCTTTGTCTATCATTCTAAATTACTAGAAAAAACTTTAAGGAAACAGTTTATTTCTAATACAGTGGCAGTACAAATGGCTGACACTGTTTAGATATATAATTTAAGAATAATGAGACATTTACTAGTAATTATATGACTAACCTAACATTAGTTAACCAACCTTTTTTTTTCAGTCACTTAAAGTAAATAAGTTCTGGAGATGTGATGTACAGAATGGTAAATAAAGTTAACAGTACAGTATCATATATTTGAAAGTTCCCAAGAGAATAAATCTTAACATCACGAGGAAAAATATTATATGTGAGGTAATGAATGTTAACTAAACTTATTGTGATAATCATTTTGCAATATGCACGTACATTAAATCATTATATTGTACAACTAATATAGTGTTTTATGTCAATTATATCTCAATGAAAATAGAAAGAAAAAAGATGTTACCAAAAAATTTAAGGTATATTGAGAAAATACTGAAGTTATAAAACATACACTGATTAAACTGTAAACTTTCATTATTATCAATAACTGTTGTCGAATGATGATTTGATTCATTATTTCACCTGGAATTATAATGTTCAGCTGCTCCTTCCCGGTGTTTTAAACAATACCTCTTACATGTTGGGAAGCATGTACAAAAGGTAGTGGGAGACTGCAATAAAACTTCAGTGTTTTCTCTATTTAAAAAAACCAAAGGAAGGATGGGGAATGTTGTAGTTTTCTTCATTTAATAGAGAATACTAAACAAAAAGAATAAGGTGGGGATATTGTGAGTGGGGTGAGGAGATGAGCAAAATTTTAAAACACATGCTGCAAGCAGGAAAAAATATTTTGGTATTGCTTAGAAGAGAATTTTATTGTTTTGGAGGGGGAAATAATTTGGGTTAGTATCATTTCACATTTTAACATTGCCATATGCTTGTTACAATAGATGATATCTTAGAAGTATAATTGGCCTGATTTATCTGCATAAAATTATGGTGTATTTTAAGATCTATAGCATCTTAGATTCAATAAAATTTGGTGATAATGTTATAAAGTTTGTTTAGAGAGTGTTAAGAGTATAGTTGTGATTATATAGACTTAGGAATACTTTTTTGTTACAATAGTAAAATTATTGGATTTAGGAGAAATCTTAGCTAAGACAAATGTTTTTATGGGCAAATTTTGGTGGAGCAAGCAACAGAATATTCATATTACTGCTACTATTACAGAGAGCAATACATTTGAACATGACTTGGAGAAACAGAAGATACAACTAATATTAAATGCAGTCATGACTCCCAGTTGTTCCTATTACTAAGACTAATTACACACATGACTCCCATTTATAAGGTTCCTTCATGCCCATAACATTATATGGATCAAACTGAATGTAAATGATGTACATAATTATTAGCAGTACAGCAACAAGTTTCTTGCATTTTTACCTTGGGTAGGATTTTGGTAAAGAGTGGATGGAGTAAGACTGAGGAGCTAGAATTAAAAAAAAAGTATAATCATATGTGGAAAGACTTAAATAATATACAGAAAGATGGCATGAGGAGGCAGTTCAAGATGGTGGCACAGAAAGACCCTGAACTCACCTCCTCCCACAGACACAACAAGTATACAAATAGAAAAGGAGCAGTTCCCTCTGATAAGAACTTGAGAACTAGCTGAACACCTCCACCTCAAAGGAGAAAAGGGCTTTGTTGAGATTGAAGGAGAGGCAGAGACACACACTCGCTGAAAGCCCCTCCCCTGCTACAGTGACCCTCAGAAAAACAAAGGAAATAATATGTATGTAAATGGATTTTCTCCTTAAGGAGCAGCAGTTTTGTACCCGACACAGGCACCCTAGCCTTTTGCTCCTGCACTGGAGTGATGAGTCCCCAAGACATTCTGCTTTGTTGTTTTTTTAAATTTCTTTATTGATTAAGGTATTACATATTTGTCCTTATCCCACCATAACCGCCCCCCCAACCTTCCCAACTCATGCCCTCACCCCACTGTTGTCTGTGTCCATTAGTTAGGCTTATATGCATGCATACAAGTCCTTTGGTTGATCTCTCCCCCTTACCCCCACCCTCCCCTACCTTCCCTCTGGGGTTTGACAGTCTGATTGATGCTTCTCTGTCTCTGGATCTGATTTTGTTAATTAGTTTATGTTGTTCATTATGTTCCATAAATGAGTGAGATCATGTGATACTTGTCTCTCTCTAACTGGCTTACTTCACTTA